>NC_091324.1:1440893-1445893 GCF_038502225.1 Cherax quadricarinatus | reverse complement strand
ATTTCACATTTGGTGGGGTTTAAAGAAAGTCCCAGGCTTTCTCCCATGTCTTTAATTTTACTGATGTCCTCCAGGAGAGATTCTGTTGTGCCAGCTAGGGTACCGTCGTCCAGGAACCAGATATTGAGCTCGCTGGAGAGTGCCTCCGTGACTTCCTTGATGACCAAACAAAATAGAAAGGGGGCGAGAGGGTCCCCCTGTTGCACGCCCTCACACGAGTCAATTTCATGGTCCCCAAACAATAGTTTGGAAGTCACACTATAACACGATTCTATGAAGGGATAAAGGGAAGGGAAGTTTCTATAAACTGCTTGGAGAGCAGCATCCCTTCTGACTGAGTTGAAAGCATTGGCAAAGTCCAATTTGACCAAGGCTTTTTCATAGGACATGTTTTTGATATATACTCGTGCTGCGTGGGCAGCTGCTTCACAGCCCTGTTGAACGCCGAAACCGAGCTGAGTTGGTTTCAGCATTGCAGCAGCCTCTTGACTCACCCTTCTTACTGCAGCCTTGGCGACTAGGCGCCGAAGGGTGTTACCCACTGCAATGGGCCTGATTCCGCCATCCTTTTTCCGGAGGGCACACAATGAGGCACCAAAGAAAAAGGGTCTGATGGCCTCTGGGACACCGCCAGCCAGGCACAGGTTGGAAAATTTGGTGAGTTCAGACAGCAGCCTCTCTGAAACCTCACCAAGTGCTGGATTGAGTA
This sequence comes from Cherax quadricarinatus, assembly GCF_038502225.1. Taxonomy (NCBI): domain Eukaryota; kingdom Metazoa; phylum Arthropoda; class Malacostraca; order Decapoda; family Parastacidae; genus Cherax; species Cherax quadricarinatus. The sequence goes on along the minus strand of NC_091324.1, from coordinate 1,445,184 downwards.
TTTGTTTTAAGTGTTGAGGCCTTAAACCGGTGAAACCTCCTGCTGAACCCTGTGGAAATGACATAGCAGCTTTATACACATCATCATGTTCTTCGCCTGCTGCAATGTCAGGGAGGTCAATGTTGGTACTGGGAGCCCTGGGTGGATGTTTGTCCTTCAGAGCTTGCGCCGTGCTGACGTCCTTGGGAGCGATGGTATCCTCACTGGTTATAAGTCTCAAAGCTCCAATAGTATTACCCTCTTCTATTTTTTTGCTAATTTGGGCTCTGATTTTTGAGGTGTCGGGTGTCCTGTTGTTGGCATTTGCCCGGCGGGTGTTTGTCGCCCTAGGGGGGAGACGGACGAGGTTGTCATCCCTTGGGAATGCATTTATTGCCCTAATAACATGTGTTGCTAGTGACTTGTCCCTCCTTGGTGGGACAGCCAAACAGGCATTGCCAAAAAGCAGCAAGTTATGCCAGGATCTGTTGTTTGAAGGAGCATCGTTGACTTTCTTCAGAAGGTCAGTGAATTTGCTAGCAGCTTGAGGGCGAGCTGCTTTGGGGATGTGTGTCACAGTCCTGGTGGATGTTAATTTGATTGCAGATTTGAGGTCCTCTGTAGAGGTGAAGTCACGGTAGCTGTCAGCCCTGTCTGCTGGGGGAGGCTGTTGGTTGTTCTCATTTGGAGCTCTCCTGGAGCCTAGGCATCTATTGTGTGCACGGATGTTGCCAGATGTGGGATTGAGTGCACATTCCCTGTGGCACACCCGGCAAATGCCTCGTGAACGACAGCTTTGGCTCTGTCGTGAAGATTCCTGGGAACCCGCGACTACTTGTGACACTGCTGATATCGTGGGGGTGGGAGGGCGCCAGCTGTGGGGTGACGGGTGAAGGGCAGCATGGATGCATGGGTGATGAGGGTGGGGGAGTAGCGAGCGGCGGAACTTGTAATTGGTGGGGCACTAAACGGCAACACCCTTGGTCAGGAAGTCATTGGGCCTAGGCTGGGATGAGGGGAGGGGATCTGGGATGGGGGAGGGGGGAGGGAGTGGCCCTGTGTGTTCGCTCAAGACGCACATCACTGACTAACTTTGCTAATTGTTATACACTTATTGTTCCATTTAGAAAAAAACCCTCGCCATTTGGCACACTAATCACCATGCTCACACTATTAACCGAGGTGTTCTGTTCACCATCCAATGACCATGTCGTGGGCGGCCACTTCCTTCCCCAACCCACGACCCCGGCCGAACAGATGTAAACAAAACCTCCTCCACACTCCACTGCCAGGATCCCCTCACCACCGCTACTTCCCAAATCCCAACATGCACACTGCACTTTCACTGATACAGAAGCAATGGTCCGATGTAGAGGTTTGTCACAACTCTGTGATCTCCGGTCGATACTCACGATGATGTCTGCCGAAACTGGCCTGCGTAAACCATGTTGGTTCCTGGTTTACACACACAATGTATGGAGCACCACACACTGGCTCCCTCCCTCCACGCCGGCAAGCTCGTATATATATATATATATATATATATATATATATATATATATATATATATATATATATATATATATGTATATATATATATATATATTTAAGGTAGTAGGTTGGTAGACAGCAACCACCCAGGGAGGTACTACCGTCCTGCCAAGTGAGTGTAAAACGAAAGCCTGTGATTGTTTTACATGATGGTAGGATTGCTGATGTCTTTTGTCTGTCTCATAAATATGCAAGATTACAGGCATGTCTTGCTACTTCTACTTACACTTAGGTCACACTACACATACATATACACATTTATTCATACACACTCATCTGAGTTTTCTTTGACTTTATCTTAATAGTTCTTGGTCTTATTAATTTTCCTTTTATATCCATGGGGAAGTGGAATAAGAATCTTTCCTCCGTAAGCCATGCGTGTTGTAAAAGTCAACTAAAATGCCGGGAACAATGGGCTAGTAACCCCTTTTCCTGTAAAGATTACTAAAAAGAATAAGAAGAAGAAAATTGTCAAAGTGGGAAGTCTGAATGTGCGTGGATGTTGTGCAGATGATAAGAAAGAGATGATTGTGGATGTTATGAATGAGAAGAAGCTGGATGTCCTGGCTTTAAGTGAAACAAAGCTGAAGGGGGTGGGAGAGTTTCAGTGGAGAGGAATAAATGGGATTAGGTCAGGGGTTTCAAATAGAGTTAGAGCTAAAGAAGGAGTAGCAATAATGTTGAAGGATAAGCTATGGCAGGAAAAGAGGGACTATAAATGTATTAATTCAAGGATTATGTGGAGTAAAATAAAGATTGGATGTGAAAAGTGGGTTATAATAAGCGTGTATGCACCTGGAGAAGAGAGAAGTGTAGAGGAGAGAGAGAGATTTTGGGAAATGTTGAGTGAATGCGTGGGGAGTTTTGAATCAAGTGTGAGAGTAATGGTGGTTGGGGATTTCAATGCTAAAGTGGGTAAAAATGTTATGGAGGGAGTAGTAGGTAAATTTGGGGTGCCAGGGGTAAATGTAAATGGGGAGCCTTTAATTGAGCTATGTGTAGAAAGAAATTTGGTAATAAGTAATACATATTTTATGAAAAAGAGGATAAATAAATATACAAGGTATGATGTAGCACGTAATGAAAGTAGTTTATTAGATTATGTATTGGTGGATAAAAGGTTGATGGGTAGGCTCCAGGATGTACATGTTTATAGAGGGGCAACTGATATATCGGATCATTATTTAGTTGTAGCTACAGTTAGAGTAAGAGGTAGATGGGAAAAGAGGAAGGTGGCAACAACAAGTAAGAGGGAGGTGAAAGTGTATAAACTAAGGGAGGAGGAAGTTCGGGTGAGATATAAGCGACTATTGGCAGAAAGGTGGGATAGTGCAAAGATGAGTAATGGGGGGGTTGAAGAGGGTTGGAATAGTTTTAAAAATGCAGTATTAGAATGTGGGGCAGAAGTTTGTGGTTATAGGAGGGTGGGTGCAGGAGGAAAGAGGAGTGATTGGTGGAATGATGAAGTAAAGGGTGTGATAAAAGAGAAAAAGGTAGCTTATGAGAGGTTTTTACAAAGCAGAAGTGTTATAAGAAGAGCAGAATATATGGAGAGTAAAAGAAAGGTAAAGAGAGTGGTGAGAGAGTGCAAAAGGAGAGCAGATGATAGAGTGGGAGAGGCACTGTCAAGAAATTTTAATGAAAATAAGAAAAAAATTTTGGAGTGAGTTAAACAAGTTAAGAAAGCCAAGGGAAAATATGGATTTGTCAGTTAAAAACAGAGTAGGGGAGTTAGTAGATGGGGAGATGGAGGTATTAGGTAGATGGCGAGAATATTTTGAGGAACTTTTAAATGTTAAGGAAGAAACAGAGGCAGTAATTTCATGCACTGGTCAGGGAGGTATACCATCTTTTAGGAGTGAAGAAGAGCAGAATGTAAGTGTGGGGGAGGTACGTGAGGCATTACGTAAAATGAAAGGGGGTAAAGCAGCTGGTACTGATGGGATCATGACAGAAATGTTAAAAGCAGGGGGGGATATAGTGTTGGAGTGGTTGGTACTTTTGTTCAATAAATGTATGAAAGAGGGGAAGGTACCTAGGGATTGGCGGAGAGCATGTATAGTCCCTTTATATAAAGGGAAAGGGGACAAAAGAGACTGTAAAAATTATAGAGGAATAAGCTTACTGAGTATACCAGGAAAAGTGTACGGTAGGGTTATAATTGAAAGAATTAGAGGTAAGACAGAATGTAGGATTGCGGATGAGCAAGGAGGTTTCAGAGTGGGTAGGGGATGTGTAGATCAAGTGTTTACATTGAAGCATATATGTGAACAGTATTTAGATAAAGGTAGGGAAGTTTTTATTGCATTTATGGATTTAGAAAAGGCATATGATAGAGTGGATAGAGGAGCAATGTGGCAGATGTTGCAAGTATATGGAATAGGTGGTAAGTTATTAAATGCTGTAAAGAGTTTTTATGAAGATAGTGAGGCTCAGGTTAGGGTGTGTAGAAGAGAGGGAGACTATTTCCCGGTAAAAGTAGGTCTTAGACAGGGATGTGTAATGTCACCATGGTTGTTTAATATATTTATAGATGGGGTTGTTAAGGAAGTAAATGCTAGGGTGTTTGGGAGAGGGGTGGGATTAAATTATGGGGAATCAAATTCAAAATGGGAATTGACACAGTTACTTTTTGCTGATGATACTGTGCTTATGGGAGATTCTAAAGAAAAATTGCAAAGGTTAGTGGATGAGTTTGGGAATGTGTGTAAAGGTAGAAAGTTGAAAGTGAACATAGAAAAGAGTAAGGTGATGAGGGTGT
>NC_091324.1:1428393-1438393 GCF_038502225.1 Cherax quadricarinatus | reverse complement strand
TCCACATATACCTCAACGCACCACTCACCTTTTTTCCCTCATCAATTCTATGATTAACCTCATCCTTCATAAATCCATCCGCCGACACGTCAACTCCCAAGTATCTGAAAACATTCACTTCTTCCATACTCCTCCTCCCCAATTTGATATCCAATTTTTCTTTATCTAAATCATTTGATACCCTCATCACCTTACTCTTTTCTATGTTCACTTTCAACTTTCTACCTTTACACACATTCTCAAACTCATCCACTAACCTTTGCAATTTTTCTTTAGAATCTCCCATAAGCACAGTATCATCAGCAAAAAGTAACTGTGTCAATTATTTTATTATAAACTATATTTACTATTACATCTGTATGTTCGTGAGGCAGTAGGTAAAATGAAAGGGGGTAAGGCAGCCGGGATTGATGGGATAAAGATAGAAATGTTAAAAGCAGGTGGGGATATAGTTTTGGAGTGGTTGGTGCAATTATTTAATAAATGTATGGAAGAGGGTAAGGTACCTAGGGATTGGCAGAGAGCATGCATAGTTCCTTTGTATAAAGGCAAAGGGGATAAAAGAGAGTGCAAAAATTATAGGGGGATAAGTCTGCTGAGTATACCTGGTAAAGTGTATGGTAGAGTTATTATTGAAAGAATTAAGAGTAAGACGGAGAATAGGATAACAGATGAACAAGGAGGCTTTAGGAAAGGTAGGGGGTCTGTGGACCAGGTGTTTACAGTGAAACATATAAGTGAATAGTATTTAGATAAGGCTAAAGAGGTCTTTGTGGCATTTATGGATTTGGAAAAGGCGTATGACAGGGTGGATAGGGGGGCAATGTGGCAGATGTTGCAAGTGTATGGTGTAGGAGGTAGGTTACTGAAAGCAGTGAAGAGTTTTTACGAGGATAGTGAGGCTCAAGTTAGAGTATGTAGGAAAGAGGGAAATTAATTCCCAGTAAAAGTAGGCCTTAGACAAGGATGTGTGATGTCACCGTGGCTGTTTAATATATTTATAGATGGGGTTGTAAGAGAAGTAAATGCGAGGGTCTTGGCAAGAGGCGTGGAGTTAAAAGATAATCACACATAAAGTGGGAGTTGTCACAGTTGCTCTTTGCTGATGACACTGTGCTCTTGGGAGATTCTGAAGAGAAGTTGCAGAGATTGGTGGATGAATTTGGTAGGGTGTGCAAAAGAAGAAAATTGAAAGTGAATACAGGAAAGAGTAAGGTTATGAGGATAACAAAAAGATTGGATATCAGATTGGAGGGAGAGAGTATGGAGGAGGTGAATGTATTCAGATATTTGGGAGTGGACGTGTCAGCGGATGGGTCTATGAAAGATAAGGTGAATCATAGAATTGATGAGGGGAAAAGGGTGAGTGGTGCACTTAGGAGTCTGTGGAGACAAAGAACTTTGTCCTTGGAGGCAAAGAGGGGAATGTATGAGAGTATAGTTTTACCAACGCTCTTATATGGGTGTGAAGCATGGGTGATGAATGTTGCAGCGAGGAGAAGGCTGGAGGCAGTGGAGATGTCATGTCTGAGAGCAATGTGTGGTGTGAATATTATGCAGTGAATTCGTAGTTTGGAAGTTAGGAGGAGGTGCGGGATTACCAAAACTGTTGTCCAGAGGGCTGAGGAAGGGTTGTTGAGGTGGTTCGGACATGTGGAGAGAATGGAGCGAAACAGAATAACTTCAAGAGTGTATCAGTCTGTAGTGGAAGGAAGGCGGGGTAGGGGTCGGCCTAGGAAAGGTTGGAGGGAGGGGGTAAAGGAGGTTTTGTGTGCGAGGGGCTTGGACTTCCAGCAGGCATGCGTGAGCGTGTTTGATAGGAGTGAATGGAGACAAATGGTTTTTAATACTTGACGTGCTGTTGGAGTGTGAGCAAGGTAACATTTATGAAGGGGTTCAGGGAAACCGGCAGGCCGGACTTGAGTCCTGGAGATGGGAAGTACAGTGCCTGCACTCTGAAGGAGGGGTGTTAATGTTGCAGTTTAAAAACTGTAGTGTAAAGCACCCTTCTGGCAAGACAGTGATGGAGTGAATGATGGTGAAAGTTTTTCTTTTTCGGGCCACCCTGCCTTGGTGGGAATCGGCCAGTGTGATAAAAAAAAAAATCTATGTTTGGTCATTTAGAGAGAATGAAACAAAGTAGAATGACATGGAGAGCGTATAAATCTGTAGGGGAAGGAAGGTGGGGTAGGGGTCATCCTCAAAAAGGTTGGAGGGAGAGGGTAAAGGAGGTTTTGTGGGCGAGGGGCTTGGACTTCCAGCAAGCGTGCGTGAGCATGTTAGATAGGAGTGAATGGAGACGAATGGTACTTGGGATCTGACGATCTGTTGGAGTGTGAGCAGGGTAATATTTAGTGAAGGGATTCAGGGAAACCGGTTATTTTCATATAGTCGGACTCGAGTCCTGGAAATGGGAAGTACAATGCCTGCACTTTAAAGGAGGGGTTTGGGATATTGGCAGTTTGGAGGGATATGTTGTGTATCTTTATATGTGTATGCTTCTAGACTGTTGTATTCTGAGCACCTCTGCAAAAACAGTGATAATGTGCGAGTGTGGTGAAAGTGTTGAATGATGAAAGTATTTTCTTTTTGGGGATTTTCTTTCTTTTTTGGGTCACCCTGCCTCGGTGGGAGACGGCCGACTTGTTGAAAAAAAAAAAATATATATATATATATATATATATATATATATATATATATATATATATATATATATATATATATATATATATATTTATTCATACACACTCATCTGAGTTTTCTTTGATTTTATCTTAATAGTTCTTGGTCTTATTAATTTTCCTTTTATATCCATGGGGAAGTGGAATAAGAATCTTTCCTCCGTAAGCCATGCGTGTTGTAAAAGTCAACTAAAATGCCGGGAACAATGGGCTAGTAACCCCTTTTCCTGTAAAGATTACTAAAAAGAATAAGAAGAAGAAAATTGTCAAAGTGGGAAGTCTGAATGTGCGTGGATGTTGTGCAGATGATAAGAAAGAGATGATTGTGGATGTTATGAATGAGAAGAAACTGGATGTCCTGGCTTTAAGTGAAACAAAGCTGAAGGGGGTGGGAGAGTTTCAGTGGAGAGGAATAAATGGGATTAGGTCAGGGGTTTCAAATAGAGTTAGAGCTAAAGAAGGAGTAGCAATAATGTTATGGAGGGAGTAGTAGGTAAATTTGGGGTGCCAGGGGTAAATGTAAATGGGGAGCCTTTAATTGAGCTATGTGTAGAAAGAAATTTGGTAATAAGTAATACATATTTTATGAAAAAGAGGATAAATAAATATACAAGGTATGATGTAGCACGTAATGAAAGTAGTTTATTAGATTATGTATTGGTGGATAAAAGGTTGATGGGTAGGCTCCAGGATGTACATGTTTATAGAGGGGCAACTGATATATCGGATCATTATTTAGTTGTAGCTACAGTTAGAGTAAGAGGTAGATGGGAAAAGAGGAAGGTGGCAACAACAAGTAAGAGGGAGGTGAAAGTGTATAAACTAAGGGAGGAGGAAGTTCGGGTGAGATATAAGCGACTATTGGCAGAAAGGTGGGATAGTGCAAAGATGAGTAATGGGGGGGTTGAAGAGGGTTGGAATAGTTTTAAAAATGCAGTATTAGAATGTGGGGCAGAAGTTTGTGGTTATAGGAGGGTGGGTGCAGGAGGAAAGAGGAGTGATTGGTGGAATGATGAAGTAAAGGGTGTGATAAAAGAGAAAAAGGTAGCTTATGAGAGGTTTTTACAAAGCAGAAGTGTTATAAGAAGAGCAGAATATATGGAGAGTAAAAGAAAGGTAAAGAGAGTGGTGAGAGAGTGCAAAAGGAGAGCAGATGATAGAGTGGGAGAGGCACTGTCAAGAAATTTTAATGAAAATAAGAAAAAAATTTTGGAGTGAGTTAAACAAGTTAAGAAAGCCAAGGGAAAATATGGATTTGTCAGTTAAAAACAGAGTAGGGGAGTTAGTAGATGGGGAGATGGAGGTATTAGGTAGATGGCGAGAATATTTTGAGGAACTTTTAAATGTTAAGGAAGAAACAGAGGCAGTAATTTCATGCACTGGTCAGGGAGGTATACCATCTTTTAGGAGTGAAGAAGAGCAGAATGTAAGTGTGGGGGAGGTACGTGAGGCATTACGTAAAATGAAAGGGGGTAAAGCAGCTGGTACTGATGGGATCATGACAGAAATGTTAAAAGCAGGGGGGGATATAGTGTTGGAGTGGTTGGTACTTTTGTTCAATAAATGTATGAAAGAGGGGAAGGTACCTAGGGATTGGCGGAGAGCATGTATAGTCCCTTTATATAAAGGGAAAGGGGACAAAAGAGATTGTAAAAATTATAGAGGAATAAGCTTACTGAGTATACCAGGAAAAGTGTACGGTAGGGTTATAATTGAAAGAATTAGAGGTAAGACAGAATGTAGGATTGCGGATGAGCAAGGAGGTTTCAGAGTGGGTAGGGGATGTGTAGATCAAGTGTTTACATTGAAGCATATATGTGAACAGTATTTAGATAAAGGTAGGGAAGTTTTTATTGCATTTATGGATTTAGAAAAGGCATATGATAGAGTGGATAGAGGAGCAATGTGGCAGATGTTGCAAGTATATGGAATAGGTGGTAAGTTATTAAATGCTGTAAAGAGTTTTTATGAAGATAGTGAGGCTCAGGTTAGGGTGTGTAGAAGAGAGGGAGACTATTTCCCGGTAAAAGTAGGTCTTAGACAGGGATGTGTAATGTCACCATGGTTGTTTAATATATTTATAGATGGGGTTGTTAAGGAAGTAAATGCTAGGGTGTTTGGGAGAGGGGTGGGATTAAATTATGGGGAATCAAATTCAAAATGGGAATTGACACAGTTACTTTTTGCTGATGATACTGTGCTTATGGGAGATTCTAAAGAAAAATTGCAAAGGTTAGTGGATGAGTTTGGGAGTGTGTGTAAAGGTAGAAAGTTGAAAGTGAACATAGAAAAGAGTAAGGTGATGAGGGTGTCAAATGATTTAGATAAAGAAAAATTGGATATCAAATTGGGGAGGAGGAGTATGGAAGAAGTGAATGTTTTCAGATACTTGGGAGTTGACGTGTCGGCGGATGGATTTATGAAGGATGAGGTTAATCATAGAATTGATGAGGGAAAAAAGGTGAGTGGTGCGTTGAGGTATATGTGGAGTCAAAAAATGTTATCTATGGAGGCAAAGAAGGGAATGTATGAAAGTATAGTAGTACCAACACTCTTATATGGGTGTGAAGCTTGGGTGGTAAATGCAGCAGCGAGGAGACGGTTGGAGGCAGTGGAGATGTCCTGTTTAAGGGCAATGTGTGGTGTAAATATTATGCAGAAAATTCGGAGTGTGGAAATTAGGAGAAGGTGTGGAGTTAATAAAAGTATTAGTCAGAGGGCAGAAGAGGGGTTGTTGAGGTGGTTTGGTCATTTAGAGAGAATGGATCAAAGTAGAATGACATGGAAAGCATATAAATCTATAGGGGAAGGAAGGCGGGGTAGGGGTCGTCCTCGAAAGGGTTGGAGAGAGGGGGTAAAGGAGGTTTTGTGGGTAAGGGGCTTGGACTTCCAGCAAGCGTGCGTGAGCGTGTTAGATAGGAGTGAATGGAGACGAATGGTACTTGGGACCTGACGATCTGTTGGAGTGTGAGCAGGGTAATATTTAGTGAAGGGATTCAGGGAAACCGGTTATTTTCATATAGTCGGACTTGAGTCCTGGAAATGGGAAGTACAATGCCTGCACTTTAAAGGAGGGGTTTTGGGATATTGGCAGTTTGGAGGGATATGTTTGTGTATCTTTATATGTGTATGCTTCTAGACTGTTGTATTCTGAGCACCTCTGCAAAAACAGTGATAATGTGCGAGTGTGGTGAAAGTGTTGAATGATGATGAAAGTATTTTCTTTTTGGGGATTTTCTTTCTTTTTTGGGTCACCCTGCCTCGGTGGGAGACGGCCGACTTGTTGGAAAAAAAAAAAAAAAAAAAAAAAAAAAAAAAAAAATATATATATATATATATATATATATATATATATATATATATATATATATATATATATATATATATATATATATAAAATTGGGGCCCTGATATTATATTCTATATGGAGTTTTTATATTATTTCAGGCCACTTTTATATTGTATCTTTATATATGCTTCTAAACTGTTGTATCTGGGCACCTGTGCAAAAACAGTGATTACGTGTGAGTGAGGTGAAAGTGCTGAATGATGATGAAAGTATAGGTCTCCCTCAACATTCGCGTTTTCAACTTTCGCGGGCTTCACACATTCGCGAATTCCCAACCGCCAAATCATATTTAAGTTTCCCATCACCTGCGAGTCCCTCCTACCCTCCCTCTCACCCCTGCAACTGGCAGCCAGCCCTCCCACCACTGTGTAGTGAGTGTTTTGTTTGTTCATTATTTACTATTAAACTATAGTATAAATAATGTAAACCCATTCATGACTGCATATTGGAATGGCTATTCGGACAGGTATTGGACGGTGACATCATATGTTCACTCTTAAACACAGCAAAGAATCAAACATTTCTGCTACTGCTAGTAATAACAATAGTAACAATAATAATAATAAATACGATAGATCTGAAGAAGGAAATTGTACAAAAATACGAGGGTTGAAGCAATAGCGGAGGGAGTGGTTGACACATCGTTAGTGTGGCTCTGTTTATGCTGGAGTGAGCATTAGTCTCCGTGCTCTTCCAAACATTTCACAATAATTCATTGTGTTTGGTGCTTGTAGATCGAGTGTTGAAGCAGTGGTTGAGGCAGTGGTTGAGGCAGCGGTTGAGGCAGTGGGTGAGGCAGAGGTCGAGGCAGCGGTTGAGGCAATGGTAGAGGCAGCGGTTGAGGCAATGGTAGGGGCAGCGGTTGAGACAATGGTAGAGGCAGCGGTTGAGGCAATGGTAGAGGCAGCGGTTGAGGCAATGGTAGAGGCAGCAGCTGAGGCAATGGTAGAGGCAGTGGTATAGGCAGCAGTTGAGGCAGTGGTATTTAATAACATGTTATTAACAATAATAGTACATGTTACTATTAATATGCATTATTATTATTATTAATAACATGTATGTTATTAAATACCACTGCCTCAACGGCTGCCTCAACCGCTGCCTCTACCACTCCAGTTGCACTCAATCTACAAGCACCAAACACAATGAATTATTGTGAAATGTTTGGAAGAGCACGGAGACTAATGCTCACTCCAGCATAAACAGAGCCACACTAATGATGTGTCAACCACTCCCTCCACTATTGCTTCAACCCTCATATTTTTGTTCAATTTATTAGCACAATGGCTGATTCCCACCAAGGCAGGGTGGCCCGAAAAAGAAAAACTTTCACCATCATTCACTCCATCACTGTCTTGCCAGAAGGGTGCTTTACACTACAGTTTGCAACATTAACACCCCTCCTTCAGAGTGCAGGCACTGTACTTCCCATCTCCAGGACTCAAGTCTGGCCTGCCGGTTTCCCTGAATCCCTTCATAAATGTTACTTTCCTCACACTCCAACAGCACGTCAAGTATTAAAAACCATTTGCCTCCATTCACTCCTATCAAACACGCTCACACATGCCCGCTGGAAGTCCAAGCCCCTCACACACAAAACCTCCTTTATCTCCTCCCTCCAACCTTTCCTAGGCCGACCCCTACCCCGCCTTCCTTCCACTACAGACTAATACACTTTTGAAGTCATTCTGTTATTATTACTATTGTGTGAAACAAAACCTTATTGGTAGTTCTGCTGAGCGGGGTTCAATGATAAACGTCTTTGGAGGCTTCTTACTTTATCTGCAAAGTCGTGGCGGGTACACAGGCTTGTGTGTTTGTGCCCATAACCCGGGAGGGCCATGCCCACTAGGGAGAGAGGAGTAGGACTGTTGTCCGAGTCTGGGCCGCTGAGAGAGTGAGACAAATGCAGGGGTGGGCATAATGAAGTGATAGGCCTATAGGTGGCAGCACCAGCATGGCACGAAATATGCACTCAGCTGGCAGACAGCAAAGGCTGTCTGTGCAGACAGCATAGGCTGTCTGTGCAGACAGCATAGGCTGTCTTTGCAGACAGCATAGGCTGTCTCTGCAGACAGTACAGGCTGTCTACATTTGCTTGGCCACCTACCTCGCGTCGTCCCGATGCGATAATACTGGTGGTAAAAAAAAACTAGGTCTCTCTCTCGCCGGAACAGGGCACAGAACACAGAATAAAAACACATACACCTACCATCCGACTTACAACCGAGTTCGGTTCAGAGAAACCGGTCGTAAGTCGAACTTTACTACTGAATATCAACAAAACATTTTTGTAATGACTATTTTATTGTTTTAATTTGGTATTTCGTGTTTTACTTTACTTTTTATGCTGTTAGTACTGTATTTTATACTGTAAGGTTTAGGATAAACACTGTGTACAACACAAATAGTTGTTTATTTCCCAGAAATTTGGCATAAAAAACACGGTCGTAAGTCGAGCAGGTCGTAAGTCGGATGGTAGGTGTACTATATACATATGGACATGGAAAAAACTTCCTACAGGGAGGGAAGAAAAAAAAAAAGGTGGGGTGTGCTAAACATCGTGGTCATAGGCAGTGAGCGTCGATGGGCATCACTGCACACCTTCCTGCATCTTGACAGATACTGCAACACCGGAGACATCGCTGAGGCTGAGCTGTGACGTAACAGGGTACGGTCTCCTCTAGAATGGTGAAGCAGTCATCATAGGAGTCACTGCAGGTTTCACTCAACCTGGGGCATGACATGCTGGTGCCCGAGTGAGGCGTCATCAAAACTCGGCAACTGGGCAGGACTTCTGGCAAGCGACTCAGGAGGACAATTCTTGACTGGTACTGTCGCTGGGCTGTCACTGATGGCGAGCGTGGAATAAGTCGTGGAGCGAGTCGTAGCAGAGACGACTGGGCGAAACATCTGGGAGTCGTAACATCATACACCAGACTGCAATGAGCAAGCTAGCAGTCAAAGTGACATCATCTTTGTGGAGGAGCTCACTGAAGCTATGACACGAGGCTGACACAGCACCTGCCGACAGGGCTAACTGCGGCTGAGTGTCATTCTCTCAGCAGTTGGAGTTACAGCAGAGGTTAGTCTAAGCGTCCCCAGACTTGTTTCTCTACATATAACTGCATTCTGAAGGTCTGGAGGTGAAGTGAAACAAATCTCGATGGGAATCGTAGCAGGTACGATTCTGCAGAACATCTATGAGCGACGAGCGTAAGAGCTTTCTGTACAAGGGGCTCATACGCTCAGGGCTGACTAACATCAGCTGTCAAACGCGCTGGTCACACCGGGTGACAACACAAGGTGCTACACAGGGGTCTGGCCGCAGACCTGTGGTCGACACACAGCTGGGCTCAAGACCACACAGGACACACGGAAAACTTTACACACACCTGCGGTACAACATGGCTTAAACTAGCAAATGATGCTTTTCTGTGCACAAAATTGACACTAAGCCATACACTAACACATGAGAACACTGACTGAGAGGAATTAATTAACACACGACATATATCACCCTGCCTCGGTGGGAGATGGCTAACTTGTTAAAAAAAAATATATATATACGTATATATATATCTTCTCTCAATCTTCTCGACAAAACTGACATAATTACTGAAGCACTCACTGTGACATCATGTGATGTCAGGCGTGACGTCACAAGGTGAGGTCAGCAGACGTCTCGAGGTGACGTCAGGCAGACATTGTGGCATCATGAAATTAGGCAGCATCGTGGGTGGTGACGTGAAGTTTCCGACTTCACGTCACCACCAGCATCGTCGGTGACGTCAATGTGATGCGGGCAGCAGACCACAGCATGTGGCCTGGGACATCTGGCTTGGTAACCCACGTGGCTTGTAGATCCACGTGACATCGTCCACACCCGTGGCGTCGTGATCTATGTGGCATGGTGACCCACGTGGCATGGTGATCCACGTGGCATGGTAATCCATGTAGCTTCGAGTGG
>NC_091324.1:1300893-1423393 GCF_038502225.1 Cherax quadricarinatus | reverse complement strand
TACAGTTAGGAACCCTTAACCTGTAAATAGCTTGTCAATAAAGCTAGGGATCCTTAACCTAACTTTGTCAAACCCTCTGTAAAAAAAAAAAAAAGAGAGAGAGAGAGAGAGAACCAAGTGATCCTCTGGTATTTAACATACTATTGGAGAACATATTAGTTCTTATTACTTATGAAGGATTCTGACTTGAATTTTGTATGTGGGATATACAGTGCCTACACTAAGAATGTTATGTGATGACGTTGAAGTTTGGTGTCACAGCCTGATCACTATGTTCTATGCCATTCAGGAAAAACAAATGTGGAACAAATCACAATAAACCTTATCTTTAGGTCACTGTATTGTAGGAAATGGACAAGATGAAAAAGTCTAGAAATATTCCCAAGAAAACCTGATACACATTTTACGTACCTGAGATACGAAGGGATGTCCTAGTGCTTTGCATGCTCTAACATTGGTCTTTAAAATATTTGCTAGCTGCTTCACAACATCAGGGTCTTTCAAAATGTCGACATTCTGAAAAATATATCAACGTTATTTCTTAATAAATATAATATAAAATGAATGATCTACACTAAAACCCTGATTCGTGAAATTTCACAAAAGCTTACCAATTTTTTTTTCTGCTAGGAGAGCAATAACATACAAAATACTTTAAGGAATTCATATGGAAAAATAGTGATAGGCTATTTGAGAGATGGGTACTCTGGGAGCTGGAAGTAACAGGCATTCCCAGTAATTTAGCTTTACTGGTTCTATGCGGGCAGTAAACGATCTCTGTATTTCTTTAAGCTCTGATATTTCTCCTGCCCTGAAAGGGGCCGTCAACACTGAGCATGTACCCCACAAGTGACCGAGGAAAACAACACAAGGTGCCGCCAAGAGTAACAAGGAACGTACTGTAGTGAATACAAGAGTACATTAGGGCAAGGAGGAAAAGAATGATAGTCTGGGAAGAGATGTTAGAATGGGGAGGAGTAATGAGAAGTTTTCTAAAGGATCAGTATTAGGGCCAGTACTATTTCTAGTTTATGTGAAGGACATTTCACATGGGATCAATTCAGATATATCCTTCTTTGGTAATGATACAAAACTAATGATTAGAATGTGGGGCAGAAGTTTGTGGTTACAGGAGGGTGGGGGCAGGAGGAAAGAGGAGTGACTGGTGGAATGATGAAGTAAAGGGTGTGATAAAAGAGAAAAAGGTAGCTTATGAGAGGTCTTTACAAAGCAGAAGTGTTATAAGAAGAGCTGAGTATATGGAGAGTAAAAGAAAGGTGAAGAGAGTGGTGAGAGAGTGCAAAAGGCGAGCAGATGATAGAGTGGGAGAGGCACTGTCAAGAAATTTTAATGAAAATAAGAAAAATTTTTGGAGTGAGTTAAACAAGTTAAGAAAGCCTAGGGAAAGTATGGATTTGTCAGTTAAAAACAGAGTAGGGGAATTAGTAGATGGGGAAAGGGAGGTATTAGGTAGATGGCGAGAATATTTTGAGGAACTTTTAAATGTTGAGGAAGAAAGGGAGGTGGTAATTTCATGCACTGGCCAGGGAGGTATACCATCTTTTAGGAGTGAAGAAGAGCAGAATGTAAGTGTGGTGGAGGTACGTGAGGCATTACGTAGAATGAAAGGGGGTAAAGTAGCTGGAACTGATGGGATCATGACAGAAATGTTAAAAGCAGGGGGGGATATAGTGTTAGAGTGGTTGGTACTTTTGTTTAATAAATGTATGAAAGAGGGGAAGGTACCTAGGGATTGGCAGAGAGCATGTATAGTCCCTTTATATAAAGGGAAAGGGGACAAAAGAGATTGTAAAAATTATAGAGGAATAAGTTTACTGAGTATACCAGGAAAAGTATACGGTAGGGTTATAATTGAAAGAATTAGAGGTAAGACAGAATGTAGGATTGTGGATGAGCAGGGAGGCTTCAGAGTGGGTAGGGGATGTGTAGATCAAGTGTATAAATTGAAGCATATATGTGAACAGTATTTAGATAAAGTTAGGGAAGTTTTTATTGCATTTATGGATTTAGAAAAGGCATATGATAGAGTGGATAGAGGAGCAATGTGGCAGATGTTGCAAGTATATGGAATAGGTGGTAAGTTACTAAATGCTGTTAAGAGTTTTTATGAGGATAGTGAGGCTCAGGTTAGGGTGTGTAGAAGAGAGGGAGAATACTTCCCAGTAAAAGTAGGTCTTAGACAGGGATGTGTAATGTCACCATGGTTGTTTAATAATATATTTATAGATGGGGTTGTAAAAGAAGTAAATGCTAGGGTGTTCGGGAGAGGGGTGGGGTTAAATTATGGGGAATCAAATTCAAAATGGGAATTGACACAGTTACTTTTTGCTGATGATACTGTGCTTATGGGAGATTCTAAAGAAAAATTGCAAAAGGTTAGTGGATGAGTTTGAGAATGTGTGTAAAGGTAGAAAGTTGAAAGTGAACATAGAAGAGAGTAAGGTGATGAGGGTATCAAATGATTTAGATAAAGAAAAATTGGATATCAAATTGGGGAGGAGGAGTATGGAAGAAGTGAATGTTTTCAGATACTTGGGAGTTGACGTGTCGGCAGATGGATTTATGAAGGATGAGGTTAATCACAGAACTGATGAGGGAAAAAAGGGGAGTGGTGCGTTGAGGTATATGTGGAGTCAAAAAACGTTATCTATGGAGGCAAAGAAGGGAATGTATGAAAGTATAGTAGTACCAACACTCTTATATAGATGTGAAGCTTGGGTGGTAAATGCAGCAGCGAGGAGACGGTTGGAGGCAGTGGAGATGTCCTGTCTAAGGGCAATGCGTGGTGTAAATATTATGCAGAAAATTCGGAGTGTGGAAATTAGAAGGTGTGGAGTTAATAAAAGCATTAGTCAGAGGGCAGAAGAGAGGTTGTTGAGGCAGTTTGGTCATTTAGAGAGAATGGATCAAAGTAGAATGACATGGAAAGCATATAAATCTATAGGGGAAGGAAGGAGGGGTAGGGGTCGTCCTCGAAAAGGCTGGAAAGAGGGGGTAAAGGAGGTTTTGTGGGCGAGGGGCTTGGACTTCCAGCAAGCGTGCATGAGCGTGTTAGATAGGAGTGAATGGAGACGAATGATACTTGGGACCTGAAGATCTGTTGGAGTGTGAGCAGGGTAATATTTAGTGAAGGGATTCAGGAAAACCGGTTATTTTCATTTAGTCGGACTTGAGTCCTGGAAATGGGAAGTACAATGCCTGCACTTTAAAGGAGGGGTTTGGGATATTGGCAGTTTGGAGGGATATGTTATGTATCTTTGTACGTATATGCTTCTGAACTTTTGTATTCTGAGCGCCTCTGCAAGGACAGTGATAGTGTGTGAGTGTGGTAAAAGTGTTGAATGATGATGAAAGTATTTTCTTTTTGGGGATTTTCTTTCTTTTTTGGGTCACCCTGCCTCGGTGGGAGACGGCCGACTTGTTGAAAAAAAAAAAAATGAGAGCAAGGAAATGCTAGAATGGACAAATTACATGAATGATCAGATAAATGGTTGCTTGAATTTAACCCGAGTAAATTCAAGGTCATGAAGACGGAGAGAAGCAAGACCAGAAATGGGGTATAGACTAGGGAGACAGAGGCTGCAGATTTCACTCAAAGAGAAAGGCCTGGGGGTAAGCACAGTGCTCAGTATAATGCTAGAAGCTTGCATTAGTTGAATAACCTTTGCAGCAAATGCTCCTCTGGCAAATCTAAGGCTAGTCTTCAGGAATCACAACAGTCATTCTGGACCATTTATACAACATATATCAGGCACTTCTTGTAGTATGTAGCACCATTATGGAACCTGCACCTCAAAAAACATGTTAACAAACTAGAGAAAGTGCAGAAGTATGCCACAAGGCTTGTTCCTGAGCTAAGAGACATGAACTATTAGGAGAGGCTAACAGAAGAAACAAGGATGACATAAGATACAAAATACTCAGGGAAGTTGATTAAACAGGGAGAGTGGGTTTGAGAGGTGAAAAACAGGAACTCTGGGACACAGATGGAAGTTAAAGTCACAGGTGAGCAACAGATATATTAGGGAATATTTCTTCAATCTCAGAGTGGTTGGGAAGTGGAATGGCAGTGTAGGCAGGTTCCATCCAGTTTTAAGAGCAAGTATGATAGAGCCAATGAAGATGAGAGAGTGATTCTCAAGTTACAAGTTAAAAAGGAGGACCAGGATCTGAGAATTAACTCCTGCAACCACACATAGGCAAGTACATACATGTACACACATACTCCTGCAAATGTTCTGCAGTATACAGATTTGTAGCCATCTATCTAGTCTGGGGCAACTAATATAAAGGATCACAAATGCTTGTAGATCTATTTGACACCATACATTTCATTTGTACTGTATAAATTCTAAATTGTCATTAATCATTTCTTGTTTCATCCAATT
Organism: Cherax quadricarinatus; assembly: GCF_038502225.1. Taxonomy (NCBI): domain Eukaryota; kingdom Metazoa; phylum Arthropoda; class Malacostraca; order Decapoda; family Parastacidae; genus Cherax; species Cherax quadricarinatus. The sequence goes on along the minus strand of NC_091324.1, from coordinate 1,418,984 downwards.
ATAGGAATGTGATTACCTATTTGTACTTATAGGAGTAAGGTAAGCTAATTATATCATGATTCAATATTTATTCCAACCTATTACCAATTCCTTTACCTTTCAGAAGTTGAGGTTCATACCTCTTCCTAATCCCAATCCATCAGTCTATCACCTAAAATTTGAAGAATTATTTCATGGTATACACAGACAAATAACCAGCACATAGGAGAGAGGAGCTTACGACGACATTTCAATCAGACTTGGACCATTTACAAAGTCACAGTAACAGAAAGGATAGGAGGGATTATAGGACAGCAGACAGGGATGGGACAAGAGAGGTAGTAGGAAAGGAGGAAGAGAGGCAGTGGTAGAGATAGTAGTAGTAGTAGTGGAGTCAGTCAAATATTAAGAAAGAGGAGCACTGCAAGGGAGCTAGGGGCCCACAGAGGGTAGGAACAAAACGATGATGTCTTTAATTTTCCAAGAGAGAAAGCCAATGAAGGGATACTTCATCTCCCTATACCTACTGATGTCTTTCTTGATCTTATCCACCTTTGTGTGGACTCAAATTCCGTTTCCTTCCAAGGTAAATATTATTTTCAAACCTTCGGTGTCACTATGGGCTCTCCTCTATCTCTTGTTCTTTCAAATCTTTACATGGAATACTTCGAGACTTGTTCTTCCTACTACTTCCTACTTTGCTCTTTGGTCTCATGACCCTAGTTTCTTCCAACCATTTCTTGATGCCCTTAATAATCTTGCCCCTACCATTACATTTAAAGCTGAATGGGAATTTAATTCCTTGCTTCCTTTCCTTGATGTTCATGTCCACCGCTCAGATGCAGGTTTTACCTTTTCTGTGTACTGCAAGCCTATGCACAGTGGCATGTACATTCACTACTTTTCTTATCATGCTTCCTCTGTCAAGAAAAGTGTTCTCATCTCCCTCTTTCTCCGTGCTTTCTGCACTTACGAACATAAGAACGAAGGAACACTGCAGAAGGCCTACTGGCCCATGCGAGGCAGGTCCAAGTCTCCTACCAGCTTAAGCCAATGCACCCAACCTAGTCAGGTCAGGTCACATTGACTTAAGGGAGGAACACTGCAACCGACCTGGTAGCTCAAGCTATCAAGTCCAACTCACACCCACCCACATTCACTCATGTATTTATCCAACCTATTTTTAAAGCTACACAACGTTCTGGCCTCTATAACTGTACTTGGGAGTTTGTTCCACTCATCCACAACTCTATTACCAAACCAGTACTTTCCTATATCCTTCCTGAATCTGAATTTTTCCAACTTAAAACCATTGCTGCGAGTCCTGTCTAGGCTAGATATTTTCAGCACACTATTTACATCCCCTTTATTTATTCCTGTCTTCCATTTATACACCTCAATCATATCCCCCCTAATTCTACGTCTTTCTAGAGAGTGCAGATTCAGGGCCCTTAGTCTATCCTCATAGGGAAGGTTTCTGATACATGGGATCAACTTTGTCATCCTCCTTTGTACATTTTCCAGAGAATTTATATCCATTCTGTAATACGGTGACCAAAACTGTGCAGCATAATCTAAATGAGGCCTAACCAATGATACACAAATAACCCGCACATAAAAGAGAGAAGCTTACGACGACGTTTCGGTCTGACTTGGACCATTGACAAAGTCACGGTGACTTTGTCAATGGTCCAAGTCAGACCGAAACGTCGTTATAAGCTTCTCTCTTTTATGTGCGGGTTATTTGTGTATCGTTCCAGTCACGGTATTGTGCCTTTTTGTTATTTAACCAATGATGTATAGAGTTGAAGAAGAACCTGAGGACTCCTATTATTTATGCTTCTTGATATGAAGCCAAGGATTCTATTAGCTTTATTGCGAACACTTATGCACTGTTGTCTTGGTTTCAGATTACTGCTAACCAGAACTCCTAAATCTTTTTCGCAATCCGTAATATTAAGATCTACATTATTTAGTTTATATGTGGCATGGTTATTGTCCTGTCCAACATTTAGAACTTTGCATTTGTCTATATTAAACTGCATCTGCCACTTCTCCGACCACTGCATCAGTCTATTCAAATCTTCCTGGAGTGCTCGAATGTCCTCGTCAGAATGAATTCGACGGCCTATTTTGGTGTCATCGGCAAACTTGCCGATGTCGCTCTTTATGCCCTCATCTGTGTCGTTTATGTAGATTGTGAACAGCAGGGGGCCCAACACTGACCCCTGTGGAACACCGCTCGTGACGCTTCCCCACTCTGATTTCTCCCCATTTATGCAAACTCTCTGCTGCCTATTTGTCAACCATGCCTCTATCCAGGAAAAAATTTCTCCTCCTATTCCATGTGCTTTAATTTTCCTCAATAGTCTCTGATGTGGGACCCTGTCAAAAGCCTTACTGAAGTCCATATACACAATATCATATTCATTACCATGATCTACCTCCTCAAATACCTTAGTGAAAAAAGTTAATAAATTCGTAAGGCAGGAACGCCCCTTTGTAAAACCATGCTGAGATTCGTTGATTAATTTATGCTTTTCAAGGTGGCTACGAACTGCCTCGGCAATTATTGATTCCATAAATTTTCCCACTATGGAGGTTAGGCTTATTGGTCTATAGTTCGAAGCTAAGGACCTGTCACCTGTTTTGAAAATAGGTATCACATTTGCCATTTTCCACTTATCTGGCACCATGCCAGTTTGTAGTGATATGTTGAAAAGATTAGCCAAAGGTGTGCTAAGCTCCTCTTTACATTCCTTTAGAACCCTTGCATACAGTTCATCAGGGCCTGGGGATTTGTTAGGTTTTAATTTATCTATTTGCCTAAGGACCATGTCACTTGTGACCCTAATCGTGCACAGTTTATTATCGTCCTGTTCTACATAATTTATCATTACTGGAATATCGCTGGTATCCTCGTGTGTAAAAACTGAGAGGAAGTATGTGTTAAAACTTCTACACATTTCCTTATCACTGTCAGTGAGCTGACCCGAGGAACTTTTGAGTGGGCCTATCTTGTCCCTGATCTTACTTCTGTATACCTGAAAGAATTCTTTTGGGTTAGTCTTCGATTCTCTTGTAACTTTAACCTCATAATCTCTTTTTGCTTTTCTAATTCCCTTTTTTATTTCTCTCTCTAACCCTTTGAGGGTTTTCGTCGTACTAGTACGTTTTACGCGTAGGGGTTTTTGACGTACTAGTACTCATAAATTCTAGCGGCCTCAAATCTAGTGGGAGAAAGCTGGTAGGCCTTCATATGAAAGAATGGGTCTATGTGGTCAGTGTGCACAGTCTAAAAAAAATCCTGCAGCACACAGTGCATAATGAGAAAAAAAAAACTTTGACCATTTTTTTTTAATAAATCAGCGACTTTGCAGTGTATTTTCGTATGGTATTTATTGTTGTATTCTAGTTTTCTTGGTCTCATTTTATAGAATGGAAGACATATTACAGAAATTGAGATGATTTTGACTGGTTTTACAAAGAAAGGTGCCTTGAAATTGAGCTCAAAGTAGCAGAAATGTTCGATTTTTACCAAACTTCAAAAGTAAACAAATCGTGCCAAGCGTGCAATACACGTCAACTGGTGAGTCTAATATTCTTTCACAAGTGCACCAATAATATTTATACCATTTTTTACACTAATGCAGTAGTCTGCATAACAGTAAATCTTATATTTTTTGTGAAAATAAAAATTCAAAGTGGAAAGCAAAAGAATATAAGAGGGGACTTGAGACATGACTAATGACTAGAGGAAATGTCATTTTAGTGCCAGGAATGTCTTTCTTGTTTATTCTGGACCCTATTCCGAAATTGGCATCTTTTGAAATTTGTGTGAAATTGGCAAAATTGCTAAATTCTGACCACTGTACTGGATAGTTGAATTTCATAAATGAGTGGTTTCTTGCATCCATTCGATAGAAAAAATGGAGTTCTAGCGAAATATTCATGTTTTTTGTCGACTAGTACAGTGAAATTGGCCGAAAATGGGGCTCAAAGTGGGCAAAATCGCCGATGCGTAAACATCGCCGAGACCGCTAACTTGGCGAGAGCATAATTCCGTAAGTTTTCTATCAAATTTCAAACTTTTGGTGTCTTTATGATCGGGAAAAGATTCTCTATCTTTTCATAAGAGAAAATAATTTTTTTTTTTTTTAAATTTGGCCGACCCTGAGAACGAGTTTCGGAGAGGGCCTGTCGACCCTCAAAGGGTTAACTGAATATATCGATTTCTTAATTGCCCCTCTCCTCTTTTGATTTGCCTATATAAGCCTCTCTTTTGACCAATCAGATATTTTAATCTATTGTTCATCCATTTAGGATCATTTTTGTTTGATCTGATTTCCCTATTTGGAACATAATTTGACTGAGCAGCTAGAACTATGCCCTGGAAAGCATCATATCGGCAACCATCACCACCTACCTGACCCTTAGTCAGGTCATTCCAGTTCAGCCCACCTAAGTAATTTTTCAGTCCTATGAAATCAGCCAAGCGAAAGTCAGGGATGGAGACTTGATTGCCATTATTAGGGGAATTCCATGATATATTAAAACTGAGTGATTTGTGATCACTTTCCCCAAGCTCATCATTAACCTCAAGATTATTAATTAGTGTTTCCCTACTGGCAAGAACCAAGTCAAGGAGGTTATTTCCCCTAGTTGGCTCTGTCACAAACTGTTTTAAAAAACAATCCTGGATCGTATCAAGAAAGTCACCTGACTCTAAATTTCCTGTCAAATTGCTCCAGTCAATCTGTCTATAGTTGAAATCTCCCATTAGCACAACATTTTCGTATGTAGATGCCTTACGAATTTCGTCCCATAGAAGTTTACTGCACTCCCTATCAAGATTTGGGGCCCTGTAAATCACACCCAAAATTAGTTTTTCTCGGCCCTCGAGAAGCTGTAACCAAACAGATTCAGTGGCTGACACTTCTAATTTAATATCTTGTCTAACACAACAATTTAAATTGTCTCTGACATACATCGCTACTCCACCACCTTTCCTGTTGACCCTGTCAGTGTGGAATAATTTATAGCCTTGTATGTGACATTCAGAGGGCATCTATCTTTCAGATTGAGCCAGGTCTCTGTTATAGCAATAATATCTATGTTTCCTGCACTTGCAATTAATCTTAGCTCATCTATCTTATTTCTTACACTCCTGCTATTAGTATAGTAAACCTTAAGGGAGCTAGTCCCTTGCTGCCCCCCTTTGTTTGCTGACCTGATCTATTGTCTTTATTTATAACTTCATGCTGAATGCCTTTTATACATTTACTGTTTCCAACCCTAGTGTTGCAACCTGCTTGTTTCCCACACACACCCATACCTCTATCTTCCATCAGTTTAAAATCATAGGCATTTCACCAATGGCCTTCTCAATTGAGTCTGCAAGTGCTACCACCCCTGCCCCAGAGAGATGTACCCCATCCCTTGCATACATATCATGTTTGCCATAAAAGTTGTTCCAGTTGTCAATGAATGGGATTGCAAGTTCCTTGCAGTATCTGTCTAGCCAGCAATTTACACCAATTGCCCTAGACAACCATTCATTTCCTACTCCCCTTCTAGGCAAGATGCTACATATGATTGGGATCCCTCCCTTAGACTTAATGAAATCTATAGCTGACCTGTACTTATCTAGCAGCTCTTCTCTCCTACCCTTCCCAATATCATTTCCACCAGCACTGAGACAGATAATGGGCTTGTTCCCATTACCTGACATGATATTATCCAGCCTGTTGACAATGTCCCCAACACCAGCTCCAGGGAGGCAAACTCTATCTCTCATCTTCTTATTCCTATTACTTATTACTATGACTTAACCTGATCCTTTTGTCCCCTTCTCCCTTTCCTCTTTCAGCTTTGGGTTTTCTTTCTTCTGCCTTGGGTATTTGGTCCCTTATTATTTATCCCCCCCAGCCTCTATATTCTTGTCCCTACCCACTGTGGGCACCTAGCTCCCTTGCAGTGCTCCTCTTAGTATCTGATTGATACTACTACGACTACTACTACCTCTACCTCTCTTCCTCCTTTCCTACTACCTCTCTTGTCCCGTCCCTGTCTGCTTTACATGTACTCCCTCCTTCTCTCCTTTTTGTTAGTGTGACTTTGTACATGGTGCAAGTCAGACCGAAACGTCGTTGTAAGCTCCTCTCTCTCCTATGTGCGTGTTATTTGTGTATTGTTCCAGATATTGTGCCTTTTTTTGTTATTTATTTCATGGTATCCTTGTTCAGTTTGCCTTTTTGAGGAAGCTAAAACTAATTTCTTAATAAATTTCTTGTACAGTGGACCCTCGACCAACAATGGCATCGACTAATGATAAAATCAGGCAATGATGCATTTTTGCATAAAAATATTGGCTTGACCAACGATGAAAAACTCGGGTAACGACATTCGTCCCGAATGCATCCGCCTGTCCGTCCAGCCTGAGCACGCCTCAGCTGCCCTGCCTTCAGCTAGTGTGCCACTGTTTACAAGCCACTGCGGACAGTTCCATGTGTACCTGTGATACATTTTGTATTATTCCAGTGTTTTTAGGGCTTGTAACTGTTAAATAAGCCACCATGGGTCCCAAGAAAGCTTCTAGTGCCAACCCTGTGGTAAAAAGGGCGAGAATTACTATGGAAATGAAGAAAGAGATAACCACTACATATGAAAGTGAGGTGCGTGCCTCCGAGCTGGCCAGGTTGTACACATGTATAAACCCCAATCAACCATCGCTACTATTTTGGCCAACAGAAAGGCAATCAAGGAAGCTGTTGTTGCAAAAGGTGCAAGTATGTTTTCAAAACAAGAGATTGCAAATACTCGAAGATGTGGAGAGACTGTTGTTGGTGTGGATAAACGAAAAACAATCATCAGGAGATAGTGTTTCTCAGTCAATAATAAGTGAAAAGGCAAGGCAGTTGCATGACAATTTAATTAAAAAAATGCCTGCAACTAGTGGTGATGTTAGTGAATTTAAGGCCAGCAAAGGTTGGTTTGAGAGATTTAAGAATCATAGTGGCATACACAGTGTGATATGGCATGGTGAGGCTGCCAGTTCTGACCAAAAAGTGGTTGAAAAATATGTGCAGGAATTCAAGGAGTACATAGACACTGAAAAATTAAAACCCCAGCAAGTCTTTAATTGTGACAAAGCAGGCCTGTTTTGGAAGAAAATGCCAAACAGGAAAAAGCACTCCCAGGACACAAGCCTATGAAAGAGGCCAACTCTGTTTTGTAGTAATGCTAGTGGGGATTGCAAAGTGAAGCCTCTACTCGTGTATCACTGAAAATCCCAGTGTTCAAGAAAAACAGTGCTGTCAAGGCTAATTTGTGTGTGATGTGGAAGGCAAACAGTAAGGCATGGGTCACTAGGGACATTTTCTATGACTGGTTCTATCATGTGTTTGGCCCCACTGTGAAAAATTACCTCCTGGAAAATAAATTGGACCTCAAGTGCCTCCTGGTATTAGACAATGCTCCTGCTCATCCTTCAGACTTGCCAGAGCGAATTGCGGGGGAGTTGAGCTTCATAAAAGTGAAGTTTTTGCCTCCTAATACCACTCCTCTCCTCCAGCCAATAGACCAGCAGGTCATTTCAAATTTCAAAAAACTGTACACCAAAGCAGTGTTTCAAAAGTGCTTTGAAGTGACCTCAGACACTCAACTGACCCTAAGAGTTTTGGAAAGATCACTTTAGTATCCTCAGTTGCATAAACCTTATAGGTAAGGCTTGGGAGGGAGTGACTAACAGGACCTTGAACTCTGCTGGGAGGAAATTGTGGCCACAATGTGTACAAGAGAGGGATTTTGAGGAGTCTGGGGCTAACCCTCAGGAGCCTATGCCAGTTGTGGAATCTATTGTGTCATTGGGGAAGTCCATGGGGTTGGAGGTTAGTGGGGAGGATGTGGAAGAGTTGGTGGAGGACGATGATGAAGAACTAACCACTGATAAGCTGCAAGAGCATCTGCAACAGCAACAGACCACAACTGAGGAAATTGCTTCAGAGGAGGGGAGAGAGAAATGGAGGAAGTTGCCTTCTTCAATGATTAAGGACATTTGTGCAAAGTGAGTTGAAGTGCAAACCTTTATGGAAGAACATCACCCTGACACAGATATTGCAAGCCGTGCTGGTGACTTTTACAATGACAATGTTGTGGCCAATTTTAGGAAAATCTTAAAGGAATGCCAGGTACAGAGCTCTATGGACAGATTTTGGTGCAACAGAGGTCCAGTGACTGTCAAGTTGTTCCCAGTGGGATAAAAAAAAGGGAAGTAACCCCAGAAAAGGACTTGGTATCTAAAGTCCTTATGAAAGGGGATTCCCCTTCCAAACAATAATACACCATCTCCCCTCCTCCCATCTCATTACTCATCACTATATTTTCAATAAAGGTAAGTGTCATTTATTCTTCGTGTATTATTTATTGTGCATGTATCATTGTTTTGTGTAGGAAATGTACATTACATGTGAAATATTTTTTTTTTCATACTTTTGGGTGTCTGGAACGGATTAATTGGATTTCCATTACAGTGGACCCTCAACCAGCGATATTAATCCGTTCCTGAGAGCTCATCGTTAGTCAAAATAATCGTTAGTCAAGTTAATTTTCCCCATAAGAAATAATGGAAATCAAATTAATCCGTGCAAGACACCCAAAAGTATTGAAAAAAAAAAAATTTTTACCACATGAAATATTAATTTTAATACACACAAACTGAAGATTACATGCACAGTTACATGACACTTACCTTTATTGAAGATCTGGTGATGATTGATGGGATGGGAGCAGGGGAGAGTGTTATCTTCTTACTGTTTAGAAGGGGAATCCCCTTCCATTAGCACTTGAGGCAGCAAGTCTTTTTCTGGGGTTACTTCCCTTGTTCTTTTAATGCTACTAGGACCAGCTTGAGAGTCACTGGACTTCTGTCGCACAACATATCTGTCCATAGAGGCCTGTACCTCTCGTTCCTTTATGACTTTCCTAAAGTGGTTCACAACATTGTCAGTGTACAGGTTGCCAACACGGCTTGCAGTAGCTGTGTCAGGGTGATTATCATCCATAAAGCTTTGCACATTAAGCCACACTGCACAGATTTCCTTAATCTTAGAAGCAGGCAACTTCTTCAATTTCTCTCTCCCCTCCTCCGAAGCAGTTTCCTCAGGTCTGCCCTCTTGCTGTTCAAGATGATCTAGCAGCTCATCAGTGGTTAGTTCTTCACTGTCCTCCACCACCAACTCTTCCACATCCTCCCCACTAACCTCCAACCCCAAGGACTTCCCCAATGCCACAATGGATTCCTCAACTGGCATAGGATTCTCAGGGTTAGCCTCAAACCCTTCCAAATCTGGCCACAGTTTTTTCCAAGCAGAGTTCAATGTCCTCTTAGTCACTTCCTCCCAAGCCTTACCTATAATGTTTACACAATTGAGGATGGTAAAATGATCTTTCCAAAACTCTCTTAGAGTCAGTTGAGTTTCTGAGGTCACTACAAAGCACCTTTCAAACATAGCTTTTGTGTACAGTTTCTTGAAGTTGGAAATAACCTGCTGGTCCATGGGCTGCAGGAGAGGAGTGGTATTAGGAGGCAAAAACTTCACCTTAATGAAGCTCATGTCCCTAGAAAGTCGCTCTGCCACATCTGTAGGATGACCAGGGGCATTGTCTAATACCAGGAGGCACTTAAGGTCTAATTTCTTTTCAACTAGGTAATTTTTCACATCGAGGGCAAATGCATGGTGTAACCAGTCATAGAAAAAGTCCCTAGTGACCCATGCCTCACTGTTTGCCCTCCACAGCACACACAAATTAGCTTTGAGGACATTGTTTTTCCTGAACATTCTGGGGGTTTCAGAGTGATACACCAATAAAGGCTTCACTTTGCAATCACCACTAGCATTGGCACACATCAACAAAGTAAGCCTGTCTTTCATAGGCTTATGTCCTGGAAGTGCCTTTTCCTCCTGAGTAATGTACGTCCTGCTTGGCATTTTCTTCCAAAACAGGCCTGTTTCGTCACAATTAAACACTTGTTCAGGTTTCAGTCCTTCACTGTCTATGTACTCCTTGAAGTCCTGCACATATTTTTCAGCCGCTCTGTGGTCCGAACTGGCAGCCTCACCATGCCTTATCACACTATGAATGCCACTACGCTTCTTAAATCTCTCAAACCAACCTTTGCTGGCCTTAAATTTACTCACATCACTAGTTGCTGGCATTTTTTTAATTAAATCGTCAAGCAACTTCCTAGCCTTTTCACATATGATCGCTTGAGAGATGCTGTCTCCTCCTATCTGTTTCTCGTTTATCCACACCAATAAAAGTCTCTCAACATCTTCTATCACTTGTGATCTCAGTTTCAAAAACATAGTTGCACCTTTGGCAAGAACAGCTTCCTTGATTGCCGTTTTCTTGCCCACAATAGTAGCGATGGTTGATTGGGGTTTATTATACAACCTGACCAGCTCAGAGATACGCACTCCACTTTCATATTTATCAATGATCTCTTTCTTCATCTCCATAGTAATTCTCACCCTTTTTGCTGTAGGGTTGGCACTAGAAGCTTTCTTGGGGCCCATGGTGACTTATTTTGCAGGTGCAATCACTAAAAAGGCTGTGATAATATGAAATGTTTCAGTTGTATGTTTGGAAGCAACCGCGGTGGCTGGCTGGCTTGTAAACACTGGCACCAAAGGGACAAGTGAGGCGCGCTCAGGCCAAAGTGGACGCGTATGGTACGGAACGAAAAGCGCTGGTCGGGTTTTTAAGCGCTAGTCGAGGCAAAATTTTTGCGTTTAAATGAATCGCTAGTCAGATTTATCGTTTATCGATGCCATCGCTGGTTGAGGGTCCACTGTATTTCTTATGGGAAAATTAAATTGGCTAACGATAAATTCGTCTAGGGACAAGCTCTCTGGAACAGATTAAAAACCTTGGTCGAGGGTCCACTGTATACTGCTATGTTCTTGTATGTGGTTAACTTGGCTCCATTTTCTCCTACTGTCTACTGCCAAATGCATTTTCAGCATTTTTTTTTTTCATAATCCCTTTCTCAATATTAGGCACCATTTTGTAAGGAAAAGGGTAACGTGATGCATGGACAACACCAATTTCAATTTAGTGATACTTAAATAGTTCATAATTACTTTTTAAGGTACCATCCGAGCTAACAAAATTATAACTTACCCTTGATGCCTGGTTAATAATCTCGTCCCAGACTTGATTAGGTAGCGTCATGTATTTCTCAATGAGGTGTTCTTGAACAACTTGATCAGTCTGAGCACTAATCATATATCCAACTGCTTCATAAAAAGTGTGAACCTGCAGTAAAAAATATATTTAGGCTTAAACATGAAATTAACAATATTATATTACAAAGCTCCTTACTGTATCTACACATAATATTTATAATACACTATTATTTAATATACAGATTGTTCTAAAGCTGATGCTTTAATTATTACAAACTCTATTACTCAAAATTTAAAATCTTTCACAGAATGTGTAACAGACTGTGAATTCAGAAGTGAAAACCCAGATTTTTTTTTTCCTTCAAAAAAAATTGGGAAAATTTAAATTTTAGAGACAACTAAGAATTAAAAAGCCTGATGCATAAGCCGTACTAGTACAGCCAAAACCCCGAAAGGGTTAAGAGTGAAAGTGTTTTCTTTGTCAGGTCACCCTACTTAAGTGGAAGATGACCTGTGTGGTTTTTTTTTTTCTTTTTGAACAAATTTTTATTATTATTATTATTATTATTATCACACTGGCCGATTCCCACCAAGGCAGGGTGGCCCGAAAAAGAAAAACTTTCACCATTATTCACTCCATCACTGTCTTGCCAGAAGGGTGCTTTACACTACAGTTTTTAAACTGCAACATTAACACCCCTCCTTCAGAGTGCCGGCACTGTACTTCCCATCTCTAGGTACAGTGCCGGCACTCTGAAGGAGGGGTGTTAATGTTGCCAGTTTTTTTTTTTTTTTTTTATTTTTTTTTTTTTCAATAATAATACCCAAAAAAGAAAGAAAATCCCCAAAAAAAAAAAATCAAAAAAAAAAAAAAAAATAATAAAAAAAAAAAAAAAAAAAAAAAAAAAACACACACACACACACACACAGGTCATCTTCCACTTAAGTAGGGTGACCTGACGAAGAAAACACTTTCACTCTTAACCCTTTCGGGGTTTCGGCTGTACTAGTACGGCTTATGCACCAGGCTTTTTGACTTACTAGCACGCCTAAATTCTAGTGCCCTCAAATCTAGTGAGAGAAAGCTGGTAGGCCTACATATGAAAGAATGGGTCTATGTGGTCAGTGTGCACAGTATAAAAAAAAAAATCCTGCAGCACACACAGCGTAATGAGGAAAAAAAAACTTTGACCATGTTTTTGGATTAAAACAGCGACTGTGCACTGTATTTTCGTATGGTATTTATTGTTGTATTCTAATTTTCCTGGTCTCATTTTATAGAATGGAAGACATATTACAGAAATTGAGATGATTTTGACTGGTTTTACAATGAAAAGTACCTTGAAATTGAGCTCAAAGTAGCAGAATTGTTTGATTTTTACTAAAGTTCAAAAGTAAACAAATCATGCTAAGCGTCCAATACGTGTCAACTGGCGAGTCTAATATTCTTTCACAAGTGCGCCGGTATTATTTATACCATTTCTACACTAATGCAGTAGTCTGCATAACAGTAAATCTTCTATTTTTTGTGAGAATAAAAAATTCAAAGTGGAAAGCAAAAGAATGTAAATTGTATGAAATTGGCAAAATTGCTAAATTCTGACCACTGTATTGGATAGTTGAAATAGGTAAATGGGTGGTTTCTTGTACTCACTCGATAGAAAAAATGGAGTTCTAGGGAAATAGTTATGATTTTTGTCGACTAGTACACTGGAATTGGCCAAAAATAGGGCTCAAAGTGGGTAAAAATCGCCGATGCGTAAACGTCATCGAGACCACTAATTTTGCGAGAGCATAATTCCATAGGTTTTCCATCAAATTTCATACTTTTGGTGTCATTATGATCGGGAAAAGATTCTCTATCCTGTCATAAGAAAAAACAATTTTTTTTTTTTAAATTTGGGCGACCCTGAGAACAAGTTTGGGAGAGGGCCTGGGGACCCTGAAAGGGTTAATAAATGTATGAATGAGGGGAAGGTACCTAGGGATTAGCATGGAGTATGCATAGTTCCTTTATATAAAGGGAAGGAGGACAAAAGAGACTGTAAAAATTAAAGGGGAATAGATCATACCACAGACAAGAATAGAACCTGCAATCCGAGTCATAAAACTCCAGACCAACGTCGTTCTGGAGTTTTATGACTTTTGGATGGCGGATTCTATCCCCGCCCATGGTATGGTTTGTCTGCAATCGTGTCATCACGATTTCGTTAGTCATGTGTGCGAATAAGTTTACTGAGTATATCAGGTAAAGTGTCCAGTAGGGTTATTATTCAAAGAATTAGAGGCAAGAGAGAGGGTAGGATTGCAGATGAGTAAGGAGGCTTTAGAGTGGGTAGGCGATTTGTATACAAGTATTTACACTGAAGCATATATGCGAACAGTATTTAGATAAAGGGAAGTTTTCATTACATTTATGGATTTAGAAAAGGCATATGACAGAGTGGATAGGGGAGTAATGTGGCAGATGTTGCAAGTGTATGGAATAGGTAGTAAGCTACTAAATGCTGTAAAGAGTTTTTATGATGATAGTGAGGCTCAGGTTAGGGTGTGTAAGAGAGGGACATTACTTCCTGGTCAAGGTAGGTGTTAGACATGGTTGCATAATGTCACCATGGTTGTTTAATACTATATTTATAGATGGGGTTGTAAAAGAGGTAAATGCTAGGGTGTTGGGGAGAGCGGTGGGATTAAATTATGGGGAACCATATACAAAATGGGAGTTGACACAGTTACTTTTTGCTGATACTGAGCTTTTGGGAGATTCTATAGAAAAGTTGCAAAGGTTAGCAGACGCGTTTGGGAGGGTGTAAATTTCGAAAGTTGAAAGTGAACATAGCTAAAAGTAAGGTGATGAGGGAATCAAATGATTTAGATAAAGGAAAACTGGATATCACATTGGAGAGAGGGAGTATGGAAGAAGTAAATGTTTTCAGATATTTGGGAGTTGACTTGTCAGTGGATGGGTTTATGAAAGATGAGGTTAGCCACAGAACTGATGAACGCAAAAAGGTGAGCAGTGCATTGAGGTGTCTGTGGAGACAAAAAATGTTATCCATGGAGGCAAAGAAGGGAAAAGTACAAAAGTATAGTTGAACCAACACTTATATGGGTGTGAAGCTTGGGTTGCAAATGCTGCGGCGAAGAGGTGGCTGGAGGCAGTGGAGATGTCGTGTCTAAGGGCAATGTGTGATGTAAATATTATGCTGAGAATTCGGAGCGAGGAAATTAGGTGTGGAAATGAGAAAATGCGCCTGTGCAGAGTGTGTGCACAGATAGGAAAAGCAAACCTCTGACCATGTATTTGGCTTAAAATAGTAACTCTGAGATGTTATCCAAAATGGTTTTATGGTTTTACTGGGTTTCATAGTATCAATTAATAGAATGGAAGGCAAACTACAAATTAGAGTTGATTTCGGTTGGGTTCAAGACTGGAAGCAGTTTTAAATAGGGCTTAACCCTTTGACTGTTTTGGTTGTATATATACGTCTTACGAGCCAGTGTTTCGGATGTATATATCCTCAATAATTCTAGCGGCTTCAAATCAAGCAGGAGAAAGCTGGTAGGCCTGTATGTGGGAGAATGGGTCTGTGTGGTCAGTGTGCACTGTATAAAAAAAAATCCTGCAGCACGCAGTGCATGAGAAAAAAAAACTCAGACCGTGTTTTTTAATTAAAACGCAGACTTTGAGGTGTATTTTGATAAAGTATTTATGATTGCATTCTCGCTTTCTTGGTTTTATTTGATAGAATGGGAAACATATATCAGAAATAGAGATGATTTTGATTAGTTTCATGAAGAAAACAACCTTGAAATTGAGCTCAAACTAGCAGACCAATCATTCATATTATATTCATCTGAGAAAGATGAATATAATATGAATATAATATAATATATGAATATAATATGTGTGATGAATTCAAAATAGCATACTAGCAAAACAGCTAAGAATTTGGTTGAAATGGGCAAAAATAATATTGCTCCCAGTGCCCATTAAAAAACTTATGATATGAAGGTGTATGGAATCTTTTTCTGAATGTAATGACACCAAAGGTATGAAATTTGACGGAAAAGTTATAGAATGACACAGGCGCTTAGCGGCCTGGGTGCAATTTATGCATTAGTAATTTTTCCCACTTTGAACCCTATTTTAAATGAATTCCACTGCTCCATTTGAACAGATTATTAGCTATTTTGCAAGTATGCTTTTCGTTTTATTGATAGAATGCACACGAAACCATCCATTCAAGTACAGGTCCGCCATCACAAATCCGGCAATCAGTTATTCGGTTCCTTCAGTTATTCGGCACTAATTCTGGCTAGCATAATTTCAAATTTCCAGGGTCGCCACACAAACCTGCTGGTACTGTTTGGTGGTGCTACTTGCTGCAAAAGTCACTCCAATTTCTTTTTCTCCATTTATTGTTATAGCCTGCTTAATTTTAACCCTAGCCATGGTTCCAATGAATAAAAGAAATGCTTCTCATTATGTAAAGCACCTACACAGTACATTATCCATTAAAGATATTGTGGCTTTGAAGCCACTGTCGGTTGCCATGAGCTCAGTCTCATGATGCAGGAGAATATGCTTTATTATTATGCTAATATCAACACTACAGCTTATTTGCCTATCACAACTGATCTAATATGACATAATAAACAATATAAGTAATATAAAACATGTTAAATACTCTAGAATAAATAATATTTGACATAATACTGAGCAGTTCGATGGAGGTATGAAGAGGATATATGATATGCAAATACCATTCTCCTATCCCTGTCTTGGGGGCTTATATTAAAGAAAACGGAGTATACCACAGGGCTAACTGTGATATACACTCGTACTGCACCATAAACCTGAAACAAAAGTTATTTTCTCTATATAGATTATCACACATAGCAGCATATGTGTAGAGAACCTAGGATAGCCCAAAAAAGTCAACATGACTTATTTCCAGTACCTGGCTTGGGTTAGCCATATATAACTTTTGGTAAATATTCGATTCCCAGTCAGGGTAGAAACATTAGGCGTGTTTCTTTACAACTGTTGTCTATGTTTATCCATTAGTAAATGGGTACCTGGGTGTTAGCTGACTAGTGTGGGTGTTATCCTGGGACACTGACCTAATTTTCTTGAAATACTCAGCATAACAAGCGGCTTTCTATATAGTAGTATGTCACTGATGTCAGCTAGGCCTGTATACCTTGTACATGTAAGTATAGTAAATAAAATTATTATTATTATTTTCTCAGTTGTTTGCTGGGTTATCTTACTGAAACTTGGACAATGTATGATGGAAAGATACCTCTTAACGTACACCAAAAATGAAAGAAATCAGACCATAAATAGCGGAGTTTACTTCTCAGCTATTAGCGGCTGCTTAGCAGTATATTTTTGTATGGTTTTTATGGTTATATCCTCATTTTTTTGGTCTCATTTGATAGAATGAAAGATATATTACAGAAATAGATATGATTTTGATTGCTTTCATTATGAAAAGTACCTTGAAATTGCGCTCACAGTAGCGAAAATGTTCTATTCTTTAGCGAAGCTCAAGAGCAAACAAATGACGTCACCGTCCAATACCTATCTGCCTGCCAGTCCAAATTCCAATACGGCATCAAGAATGGGTTGACATTATTTATACAATTATTACAATAATGCAGCAGTCTGCATAACAGTAAATCTTCTACTTTTTTTGTGAATAAAAATTCCAAAGGGTAAGCAAGAGTAATATAAGAGGGGCCGGTAGCCATGACTAATGAACAAAGAAAAATGTTATTTTAGTGCCAGAGAGGTCTGCATTGTTTATTCTGGACCCTATTTTGAAATTGGCATCTGTTGAAATTTGTGTGAAATCGGCCAAATTGCCAATTTCTGACTACTTTATTGGGTAATTGAAATAAGTGAATGGGCGGTTTCTTGTACTCAGTTGACAGACTAGAAGTAAATAAGTTTATTCAGGTATACACAAATACAGTGGTCCCTCGTTTTTCGTAGTTCTCGGGAATCACAGATTTCGGAAATCATAGGGATATTTTCGTATAAACATGGGCTCGCTAATCATAGGTTGACTCGCGAATAGTAGTTTGTCAGGGACGCCTGCGCACGGTGTGAGCCGGGGCGGCCTCCCTACCCAGCCAGTCTGGCATTGTTTACCAGTGAGTGAAGGTCCCCTCACGTGCTCCTACAAAATATTTCATAATATTCCACTCATTTTAGTGCTTACAAGTACTAAATAAGCTACCATGGCTCCAAAGAAAGCTCCTAGTGCTAAGCCTGTGGTATAGAAGGTGAGAAATATGACTGAATTTAAGAAAAACATCATTGAACAATATGAAAGTGGCACAAGTGCGGCTGAACTGGCCAGGATGTATAAGAAACCCTACACAACCCTATGTTCCATAGTGGCCAAGAAAAAGGAAATCAAGGACGCTGTTGTTGCAAAGGGGGTAACTATGCTGACAAAAATGAGATCACCAGTACTCGAAGGTGCTGAGAAGTTATTATTGGTGTGGATAAATGAGAAACAATTAGCAGGAGATACTCTTATGACTTCGATTATTTGTGAAAAGGCTAGGCAGTTGCACAACGATCTGGTAAAGAAATTGCCTGCAAATAGTGGTGATGTGAGTGAATTTAAGGCCAGCAAAGGTTGGTTTGAGAGATTTAAGAACCGTACTGGCATACACAGTGTGGTAAGGAATGGTGAGGCTGCCAGTTCGGACCACAAGGCGGCTGAAAAATATGTGCATGAATTCAAGGAGTACATAGTGGCTGAAGGACTGAAACCTGAACAAGTGTTCAATTGTGACGAAGCAGGCCTCTTTTGGAAGAAAATGCCAAAGAGGACCTTCATTACACATGAGGAAAAGGCAATGCCAGGACACAAGCCTATGAAAGACAGGCTGACGCTCATGTTCTGTGCTAATGCTAGTGGGGATTTCAAAGTGAAGCCATTACTAGTGTACCATTCTGAAAATCCCAGTGTGTTCAGGAAAAACAATGTTATGAAGAGTAAATTGTGTGTGTTTTGGAAATCTAATAGTAAGGCATGGGCCACGAGGGAAATTTTCGTCGAGTGGTTCAATGAAGTGTTTGGCTCTAGTGTGAAGAATTACCTCCTGGAAAAGAAATTGGATCTCAAGTGCCTGCTAGTAATGGACAATGCACCTGCTCATCCTCCAAACTTGGATGACCTAATTTTCGAGGAGTTTGGGTTCATCACAGTAAAGTTCTTGCCCCCGAATACCACTCCTCTCCTCCAGCCCATGGACCAGCAGGTCATTGCAAACTTTAAAAAACTCTACACAAAAGCAATGTTTCACAGGTCCTTGACTGTGACCACAGACACTCACTTTGCCCTAAGGGAATTTTGGAGAGAACACTTCAGCATCCTCCATTGCATAACCCTTATAGGTATGGCTTGGGAGGGAGTGACTACCAGGACTTTGAACTCTGCTTGGAGAAAATTGTGGCCAGAATGTGTCGACAAGAGGGATTTTGAAGGGTTTGGGACTGACCCTGATGAGCCTATGTCTGTTGTTAAACCAATTGTGGCACTGGGGAGTTCCATGAGGTTGGATGTGAGTTTGGAGGATGTGGAAGAGTTGGTGGAAGACCACAACGAAGAGCTCACCACTGAGGAGCTGCAAGAGCTTCAGCAGGAACAGCAACAGATCGCAACTCAGAATCTTGCTGTAGAGGAGGAGGAAGAGAGGTGGAAGAAGGTGCCTTCTTCAGAAATTAAAGAGATTTTTGCTATGTGGGGTAAGATGGAAAGCTTTATGGAGAAACATCACCCTGACAAGATTGTTGCAAGCCATGTTGGCAACATGTACAGTGACAAAGTCTTGGGCCATTTTAGGGAAGTGTTAAAGAGACGCCAGAAACAGAGCTCTCTCCACAGTTATTTTGCGAGACAGGACTCCAGTGACTCTCAAGGTGGTCCTAGTGGCATTAAGAAACAGAGAAGAGAAGCAACCCCAGAAAAGCAAATGGTACCTGAGTTGTTGATGGAAGGGGATTCCCCTTCCAAACTGTAAACAATCCAATCTCTCTCCTCCTCCAGTCTCCCATACACTAAGAAGAATCTCCAATAAAGGTAAGTGTTATGCTGTTAATGTTTCATTCATCATTTCCCATTGTATTGTTTATGTACTACATCTATATTTCATGTAAAAAATTTTTTTGTTTTAATACTTCTGGGTGTCAGGAACAGATTAATTGTTTATTATTAACACACTGGCCAATTCCCACCAAGGCAGGGTGGCCTGAAAAAGAAAAACTTTCACCATCATTCACTCCATCACTGTCTTGCCAGGAGGGTGCTTTACACTACAGTTTTTAAACTGCAACATTAACACCCCTCCTTCAGAGTGCAGGCACTGTACTTCCCATCTCCAGGACTCAAGTCCTGCCTGCCAGTTTCCCTGAATCCCTTCATAAATGTTAATTTGCTCACACTTAACAGCACGTCAAGTATTAAAAACCATTTGTCTCCATTCACTCCTATCAAACACGCTCACGCATGCCTGCTGGAAGTCCAAGCCCCTCGCACACAAAACCTCCTTTACCCCCTCCCTCCAACCTTTCCTAGGCCGACCCCTACCCCGCCTTCCTTCCACTACAGACTGATACACTCTTGAAGTCATTCTGTTTCGCTCCATTCTCTCTACATGTCCGAACCACCTCAACAACCCTTCCTCAGCCCTCTGGACAACAGTTTTGGTAACCTCGCACCTCCTCCTAACTTCCAAACTACAAATTCTCTGCATTATATTCACACCACACATTGCCCTCAGACATGACATCTCCACTGCCTCCAGCCTTCTCCTTGCTGCAACATTCATCACCCATGCTTCACACCCATATAAGAGCGTTGGTAAAACTATACTCTCATACATTTCCCTCTTTGCCTCCAAGGACAAAGTTCTTTGTCTCCACAGACTCCTAAGTGCACCGCTCACCCTTTTCCACTCATCAATTCTATGATTCACCTCATCTTTCATCGACCCATTTATTTACATTATTTCTTATGGGGAAGACTGATTCGAAAATCGTCTATTTCGATAATAGTCCCACTTCCAGGAACGGATTATGGACGATAATTGAGGGACCACTGTATATGGAAAATGTAGGGTTAGATTCCAGATATGGTATGTGCCAAAGTGTTGGTGGGTATCAGAAAATTTTTGATGGTATCAATACCTGTCTAAAATTGAGTATCAGTGAATACTGGTTAACGTTGATGGTATTAGTCTACTAAAACTGAGTATAGGGAGCAGCAAAAATTTTGGTATCGTCCCATTAGTTACAGACACCACCACCAAATTTTCCAAACAACTTTTTTCTAATATTCTACTATAACTACCTTGGCTTTGGCTCACAGCAATATTATAAGATTGGATATCCCTATCTAACCCTTCAATACATATCTAAAATGTTTATATTACTTATTATTTATGCAAGAGGGGGCCAATAATGTCATATTTAGCAGAAAGTAAAATAATTAGTCTGATATTACATCACATGCTTTGGTTGAACCAGAGTGTCAGCATACTTCCACACATCCCCCCTTCCCTCAAAATATTATGAGCATGTTGATAATATACGAGCAGCAGAAGATTGACTCATCAACAGTTGTAGAAATGCAGCTACAGTGGATACTGTACATTCCTGTTAAGGGCACGGAAATGCATACGAGGTGCTATCAAAAAGTTCTGACTGCTGTAAAAAAAATTATAGGCTTACCTAATCACCATGTTAAGCCTCCTTAACCCTTTCAGGGTCCAAGGCCCAAATCTGGAGTCACGCACCAGTGTCCAAGAATTTTCAAAAAAAAAATTTGTTATTTTTTCTTATGAAATCATAGAGAATCTTTTTGTGAAGGTAATAAAACAAAAAGTACGAAATTTGGTGGAAAATTGACGAAATTATGCTCTCGCGAATTTTGATGTGTCAGCGATATTTACGGATCGGCGATTTTGCCGACTTTGACTCCCATTTTAGGCCAGTTACATTATTCCAATCAACCAAATTCTTAGGTATTTCACTAGTATTACTTCTGTTCTATCGATTGAGCACAAGAAATCGCCAAGTCAACTGTTTCAACTACAAAATAAAGTGATCGGAAATTGTTAATTTGGCCAATTTAACACAAAGTTCAAAATATTCCAATTTCAAAATAGGGTCCAGAATGAACAATGTAGGCATTCCTGGCACTAAACTAACATTTCCTCTGTTCATTAGTTATGTTTTGAGGCTTTACAAATAAATTCCATTTTTATTTTTTATTCACATAATGAATTTTTATTCACACCAAAAAATAGAAGATTTACTGTTATGCAATACTGTAATAATTGTATAAATATCATCACCATATTTGTGAATGTATATTAGACCCACCAGCTGACGTGTATTAGACTTTTGAGGTCGTTTGTTTACTCTTGAATATCGGCAAAAATTTAACATTTCCGCTAATTTGAGCTCATTTTCAAGCCATTTCCCATGCTAAAACCAATCAAAATCATCTCTATTTCTGTAATATGTCTTCCATTCTATCAAATGAGACCAAGAAATCGCAAATACAACTATAAAAAACATACGAAAAAACACTGCAAAGTTGCTGTTTTAATCAAAAAATCATGATTTCATTTTTTTTCTCTCATTATACACAGTGTGCTGCAGGATCTGTTTTATGTGGTGCACACATACCACATAGATGTATTCTCTCATATCTAGGCCCAAATGTACCACTCACAGTTTATCAGAGTGAGCTGAGCTCATGGCGTAGATCTACGGTTTGGACCCTGAACATAAAGCCGTAGATCTACGGGACGGACCCTGAAAGGGTTAAAAGTACACTCCTTGGGAGGATATACACTGATCCCAGCAACTATGCCAATTCTCAGAACACTTCAAGAACTCTTCTTTCCTAATGGAATCTAGCACAGCCTGTGATTCTGCTTCAATTTCCTCCCTGTTGTTAAAATGCCACCCCTTTAGTGCCATTTTTTTTTTTTGGGGAAGAGAAAGAAATCACAAGGCTAGATCTGAGAAATAGGGAAGGTAGGGGATAGCCATCATGATGTTTTTGGCCTGAAAACAATGTCTTTCTGGTCTTTAGTCAGCAAGTGGGGCATAAATTTCACAGCCACTCACGTTTCAATTTTCTGTCAAAATGCTTTGACATGACCCATAAGAATTTCCCACAGCACATGCACTGTCTTGAATACTCAGTGATCTTCATGAATAGCCTTCTTTACTTTTTCACTGTTGGTGTCCTTTTGACACTGACGGATGACCAGAGCATTCATCATCCTCAACTGACGTCTATCCTCCTTTGAATCGAGAAAACCATTCAAAACACAGAGTCTGACCCACTGCTTTATTGCCAAATGTTTGCTGAAGGATTCTGTAAATTTCACTAGCCATTTTACCAAGCTTTGAAACAGAATTTCAGACACAAACACAAGCTGTTCTTCTTTTAAAGATTCCATTCTGTTATGCAAGAAAAATCACAACACAACAAAGAGTGGTCGTCAAAACTTTACTGGTTTGACTGACCACACAAAGTCACCACGCAACTTCACAAAGGAGTGTACTGTGTAGCATGATCTACACCAGTGCCATATTATACCCAAGAACTTTTTGACAGCAATGCACTGAATATTCTTCATATTTTTCATATCAGTGTTTTACATAAATTAAGCATTTACAAATTACACAAATTTTGGAAAGCATTAGTCATGGAAGGAAAATGCTGACTAGTGGGCATGACTTGCTCTTGCTTAGCAACAATGTTAGAGTGGAAGCTGGGAAGCATTGGTCATGACCCAGCCAGTAGTTTATGAAAATACACTGAGGCTACTGCCCAAACTTTGCACTTTTTAAAGATTTATAGCACATTATTATTAACATTATTTTGAATGCTATGCAAAATGAGATGCATTTTTCTTCTGCATTTTCAAAAAATCATACTCTGTGGTATTGCTGTATAAGAGAATCTACTGTATATTTTTTATTCTCCATTAGCTATTTCCCCACCAAAGAATGATGATTTAAGTGTATGAATATAACAATTCAAATGAGCCAATGAACCATAATATACCCACCCCACCCAACCTTTACAGTGCAAGCACAGCAATTCCTGCCACAATTCTGGCTGTACATTTTTCCCTTGAATCCCCTCATATCTTGCTGATGCTCAAACAGCACATCAAATCCTGAAGTCACCTGAACATGTGACCAGTAGTTCAGTAGAACATTCAGCTTATTAGTGAAAGGATCTGGGTTTGATTCCTAGGCTGAGTTAGATGTAGGGAAAAGTGTTCATTCATTTACCACTGCCAACATTTACCTAGCAGTAAACAGGTACCTAAGTATTAGTTGACTGTTGCAAATGTACTATGAAAAAAATAATCCTCCCTAAATTATACATTTCATACCATCTACTAATTTCTTTTTTACAGGCTATGCAACAAATAGCAAAACAGCCATATGCTGAATAAAAGTCATAATACCACGATTGGTACAAGTCACGTCTAACCCACAAATTGAAAATAGAAGTTAGATAATGCTTTTGTTCATCCTGGACCATTATTATATCTGTTTCCAATTTGTGGGTTACTTGTGAATACCCAAACAATCTTAATATTAACATATTTGAGGAGGTTTTAAATAGTGGCCATGTCCAATCAAAAACGAAAATGCACTATACTTTTTTTTATTGGCGTTTCTGGGAATTATCTTCTCCATGTCTTCCTAGATTGAGAAGGAAATACTGCATGATTAAAAACTATTAAGAAGCACACAGGAAAGTAAAGATATGTGTAACTAAAAGCACAAAGATACTTTTAAAACATACCTGCCATCTTACATATTTTATGCTCATCAGACAGGGCAGAAAAAAGTACTTACCCAGATGGTTCCTGTCTACTAACCAGTTACCTGTATCTACAAAGAAAAAAAAAAGTAGACCAACCTGCTGTGGTTGTAGATCACAAATGATGGAATTAATGGAAGAGAGTATTTCCTCAATGAAGGGCATGGCTTCTCCAACCTGCATCTGAACGAACTGACGACGGCATTTCTGAGCAATTTTTATGAAGGTATCACATGCCATGTCCTGAACACCGTCATGGGTTTCTTGTTAGGAGAGAAAATAAGTTTTATCAAAATACTGAGTGATAAAGCATCCAACACAAAATCAATATTATGATATTTAATCATTCTCAACAAATGTCTGAAACTAGAAAATAATAATACTTAGAGTGGGGCTTACCTAGAAACCATTGTAACCCTTAAACTATTGAGCTGACTGATGACTGGTATAGCCTTTAGTACACAGGTCTACAATTTAATGTCCATGGAGTTAATTTAACCATCTCAAGGTTGAGACCCTTGATCTCAAACTTGCTCTCAGGGTTGAAGAATTAAAAAAAAAAATCTTATGAAATGATGAGAATCTTTTTCCGAAGGTAATGAAACGAAAAGTACGAAATCTGATTGGAAAATTTTATGGAATTACGCTCTCACAAAGTTAGCAGTCTCAGCAATATTTACACATAGGCAATTTTGCCCACTTTCTGCTCCCTATTTTTGGCCAATTCCATTGTTCCAGTTAGCCAAACTCATAGCTATTTTGCTAGTATTCCTTCTATTCTATTGACTGAGTACAAGAAATTGACCATTTACCTATTTCAACTACCCAATAGTGATCAGAAATTGGTAATTTGACCAATTTACAGAAAATTAAAAAATTGCCAATTTAAAAATAAGGTCCGGATAAAACAATGTAGACATTCCTGGCACTTAATAAATATTTCCTCTGTTCCTTAAGTCACGTCTCCAGGCCCCCCTTATATTACTCTTGCTTTCCATTTTGAATTTTTATTCACATAAAAAACAGATTTACTGTCATGCAGACTACTGCATTATTGTCATACATAAATGTATGAATAACATCAGTGCATTCCTAAATGCATATTAGACTGGCAAGCTGGATGCATGTTGGACAAGCAATGTCATTTGCGTGCTCTGGAATATTGGCAAAAATTGAACGTTACTATTATTTGAAGCTCAATTTCAAACTACTGTTGGTACCTTGAATTTCGAACAGCTCCCAACTTGAACAATTATGTAAGTGCTTTTGTAAGTGTATTTTTGGGGGTCTGAAATGAACTACTCTAATTTACATTGTTCCTTATGGGAACAAATTCGTTCGGTAATGGCACTCGAACAGCCTTCTGGAACGAACTTTGGCTGAAATTTGAGGTACCACTGTTCTTTCAGTCCTTAAATCAATAAAAAATCATCTCTCTTTCTGTAATATATCTTCCACTCGATCAAATGAGACCAAGAAACTGGGAATGCAACCATAAAAACCAAATGAAAATAGATCAGAAAGTCGCTGTTTTAAACCAAAAACACGATCACATTTTTTTCCCTCATTATGCACTATGTGCTGCAGGATTTTTTTATATGGTGCACACTTACCACATAGACCCATTCTCTCATATCTAAGCCAAAATTTACTGCTCACAGCTTATCTGAGTGAGCTGAGCTCATGGCATCATACTATGGGACCAACACTGGCTTCAAAGTCATTATATAATGGGACTGACACAAAAAGGGTTAAGTAAGAAGTAACACTATACACTGGTTTTTGCACCACATCTGCATCCTTCAACCCTTTGAGTGTTAAGACCCCTGCTTGCAAACTTGCTTGTAGTGTCGAAGAATTCGGTGGAAAACTTGTGGAATTATGCTCTCGCAAAGCTAACGGTCTTGGCGATATTTACGCATTGGCACTTTCGCCCAATTTGAGCCCTATTTTGGGCCAATTCCTTTGTTCCACTCGACCAAATTCTTAGCTATTTCGCTAGAACTCCTTTTATTCTATCGATTGAGTACAATGAACTGCCCATTTAATTATTTTAATTATACAAAAAAAGTGATCAGAATTTACTAATTTGGTCAATTTCACACAAAATTCAAGAAAGGCCAATTTCAAAACAGGGGCAGAATAAACAAAGCAGACATTCCTGGCACTAAAATAACATTTTCTCTGGTCATTAGTCATGTCTCCGGGCCCCTCGTATATTACACTTGCTTCTCATTTTGAATTCTTATTTACACAAAAAATAGATGATTTACTGTTATTAAGACTACTGTGTAACTGTAATAATTATAAGTAATACCACCACGTTCGTGAATGCATATCAGACCCACCAAATGACATGTATTGGATGCATGACGTGATTTGTTTACTCTTGAGCACTGTCAAAAATCTAATATTTCCGTTACTTAGAGCTCAATTTCAAGCTACTTTTAGTTAGCAAACCACTCAAAATCACCTCTATTTCTGTAACATATCTTCCATTCTATCAAATGAGACCAAGAAAATGATAATACAACCATAAATTCCATACAAAAATACACCACAAAGTCGCTGTTTTAAACCAAAAACAATGTCGCAGTTTTTTTTTTCTCATTATGCACTGCTTGCTGCAGAATTTTATTTATACTGCGCACACTAACCACGCAGACCCATTCTTTCATATGTGGGCTTACCAGCTTCTCCCGCAAGATCTGAAGCCGCTAGAATTTTGGTGTTGTATTATGGGACCAACACTGACTTCAAAGCCGTAATATTATGGGACCGACACTGAAGGGGTTAAAATAAAAAAAAAAACTATGCATTCTTCATATCCCACAAGGGAGGATGTTAAGGAATGAAGTAAACCCCAGGGTGGTGAGGATATGGTATGGCATGGGAAGCGAACACTGATGTGTAATTGTAATACAGTGATGATTCACAAGCAGTGATATTGATCACATTTTGTTTTGATGAGGATAGTAAAATGAAACTGTAGTCAAATGTATGTAAAATGAGCAGAAGCACATCTAGGTTCTCTGGGAATTTATGGAGACACTTGAATTATGGGTAGAAACATTGGTATTATATTATCAAATTTACCAAAAGTAATTCCACTGGTAATGTCTAACAAATGTGTTCTGATGAAGACACAACAATAAGCATAGAACATCCATTCATGCCAGGCCTCCTCTTGTGTCAAACAAGATGACAATATATCTTTGTGTGAAAAAACAAGGTTGTCTAGCAAAATGAAATAAGAGATCACTAAAAATGGTTTAGCAGGAGTAAAAATGTGTCTCACGAAATCGTAATGACACGATTGCAAACAAACCATACCACGGTTTTGAGACTCTCTGACCGTGGGTTCAAACCCCGCCCGTGGTATGGTTTGGTAAAAATGTGTGTTTGTACTCATCTATACGTGGTTGCAGGATCCAAGTTTTATTTCCTGGCAGCCCTGCCTCTCAACCTGCTCTTTGCCAGTCACCCTCCCAGCCTTGTGGGCTTTATTAAACCTGCTCTTAAAACTAAGCATGGGCCCCATCTCCACCTTGAGATCACTATTTCCTGACAACTTTAATACTGAAGACATACTTCCTGACAACCCTTTGGTTCATCCATGTCTAGCTTCCAGCTGTGATCTCAAGTACCTGTTTCTTGCCTCTCTAACAGCCTGTCACTGGCTACGTAATCAATCTAGCCAAGTATCTTTTATGCTGCTACTTCTTCCCCAATTCTCCTGTCCTCCCATTGTCATTAGATTTAATTCCATTAGCCTCTCCTTGTAGCTCATACCCCTCAGCTCTAGGACGAGCCTTGTTGCATACTACACTTTCTCCAGTTTTAGGTTATCCACAAACAGGGATACATCTGATTCAATTTCATCTGGAATTTCCTTCCCATAAACATGAATGAATGCATGCATGTACACATGTACATTTGTAGACTGTACAAAGATCCCATGCAAAAGAGAGAAATAGCCATGACTGACCCAGTAGAAAGACCTGGATTGATTAAACAAATGAAGTGAGTCATACACGATGGAACTGAAGGTAGCTAAGTGATATCTATTAGAAATGGGAGAAAGCAAAAACAGGTCATATGAAAAATAGACTATGATAAAATGTTAAGAGGATCTAGGAGGCATCACTGGCCAAAGATCGTTACCAAAGACCATATTAACCCTTAAACTGTGTCCAATGTACAATTATGCACATTTTTTCATACCCACAAATCTGCTACCTGCAAAATATTTTAGACTTCAGCACACCTCTTTAGGTCTCCTGCCATCTACATATACATTTGAAAAAATCTCAAGCCAGCAGGGTCCACATAGTGTATCATGGTTAACTATTCAGGCAATGATTGTATCTCTGATGTACTAGTATGCCTCACTAGCAAAAGCAAACAATGAACCAGGAGCTGTTCCACCACCAGCTTCCCTTCCAGTCGACAGGATATGCAAGTGGCACAAGGATGACTTACTCATTCCAAATTTATTACAATTTCTTAATACTAACATTGGAATTTACCCACAAAGCACTAGTATATTTAACCCAAGATAAACCAGTAATCAAAATGTGACTTACTTCCATGTTTTGAGAAGCAATACACACTGAAACAATTGTAGTGTTGCAAGTATACCTTGTACAAAGACTTAGAAGACCAAAATAATAATAATAATAAAAAAATATTTAAAAAAAAAAAAAAAATTATACCATACATTCAGTGTCTCAATGTCAGTCTAAGTATTTCCCCCAAGTTTGAAGTGCTAAAACACCTTTAACCCTTTGAGGGTCGACAGGCCCTCTCCGAAACTCGTTCTCAGGGTCGGCCAAATTTAAAAAAAAAAAAAATTATTTTCTCTTATGAAAAGATAGAGAATCTTTTCCCGATCATAAAGACACCAAAAGTTTGAAATTTGATAGAAAACTTACGGAATTATGCTCTCGCAAAGTTAGCGGTCTCGGCGATGTTTACGCATCGGCGATTTTGCCCACTTTGAGCCCCATTTTCGGCCAATTTCACTGTACTAGTCGACAAAAAACATGAATATTTCGCTAGAACTCCATTTTTTCTATCGAATGGGTGCAAGAAACCACTCATTTATGAAATTCAACTATCCAGTACAGTGGTCAGAATTTAGCAATTTTGCCAATTTCACACAAATTTCAAAAGACGCCAATTTCCGAATAGGGTCCAGAATAAACAAGAAAGACATTCCTGGCACTAAAATGACATTTCCTCTAGTCATTAGTCATGTCTCAAGGCCCCTCTTATATTCTTTTGCTTTCCACTTTGAATTTTTATTTTCACAAAAAATATAAGATTTACTGTTATGCAGACTACTGCATTAGTGTAAAAAATGGTATAAATATTATTGGTGCACTTGTGAAAGAATATTAGACTCACCAGTTGACGTGTATTGCACGCTTGGCACGATTTGTTTACTTTTGAAGTTTGGTAAAAATCGAACATTTCTGCTACTTTGAGCTCAATTTCAAGGCACCTTTCTTTGTAAAACCAGTCAAAATCATCTCAATTTCTGTAATATGTCTTCCATTCTATAAAATGAGACCAAGAAAACTAGAATACAACAATAAATACCATACGAAAATACACTGCAAAGTCGCTGATTTATTAAAAAAAAATGGTCAAAGTTTTTTTTTTCTCATTATGCACTGTGTGCTGCAGGATTTTTTTTAGACTGTGCACACTGACCACATAGACCCATTCTTTCATATGAAGGCCTACCAGCTTTCTCCCACTAGATTTGAGGCCGCTAGAATTTATGAGTACTAGTACGTCAAAAACCCCTACGCGTAAGACGTACTAGTACGACGAAAACCCTCAAAGGGTTAAACACATCTAATATCGTACGTAGTGTACGTGGTGTTAAACATTAAAAGCAATTAAAAAAGAAACAAAAGCATTCATAACTGGTAAAAATAATTTGTATATGTAAATGCCAATGGCACTTTTCTGCTACTTTTGTGAATGAGTGAATTTTTCCTCCAACTTCAAAAACCATAAAATCTTCTTTTTATCTGATTCCACTCATTGTAGTCTTATTCGATTCAGAAAAATGAACTCTACTGAAGTTTTTTTTTTTTTTTTTTTAACTTCCCACAGCGATGAGAATTTGTTCAGGATCTCCCATAGTTTAAGGGTTAATGGGATCCTGAGAAACTTGTTACACTGGAGAACTTTAAAGAAGTCTTCAAATATATGGATAGTGAAAACAGCAAAAACTGTTCACAATATACTCTACACCAAAAATCAAATATGCAGTGGTAGAATGGTGTTTGCACTTAAAAATAGGAGGACAAGCTAGAATCTAAGACAGTCTACAAAATGACTTCCAGATCTACATAAAAAGAAGTCTAGGAAAGGCTAAAAGCACTAACATGCTCTCATTACCTTACTGGAATGGAAGAGGCAAAATAACCAAATACAAGATTATAAAAAGGACATATGAAAGAATATGTAAGGATCATTTCTTACCACCAACACCAGCGAGCAAAAGGCAATATCTATGAACTGAGGCAGAGGTCATGGAGTGGACAGGATTAAAACCCTTGGCAAGCCAGTCTTAAAACTAGCAAGCCAGTGTTCTTGCAGATTAGAGTACTCGCTTATTGGCTTCAGGAGAGGCTTGTAATGGATTCAAATCCTGCCCATTCTGTGAGTTGTTTACAACTATGTCATTATGATTTTGAGTCAGTTGAGGAAGTAGTGCAGAAGGTACCAGAACACAGTTCTTCACAGTAATAAAATGCAAAGTGATACAAGATGTAACAAGAAACAACTACTGATTTTTTTAAATTATAATTAATGTAATATTAAAGACAGGACACACTGTTCCTGCAACCATACATAAATAATGACTTATTGATATGTTATAAATTTACTGGCAAGGCAATTTGATCATTTTCATTGTTACCCTCCTTCTTGAGGGCGATGTACAAACATGTAAAATGATAATCTGTGTACAGTATAATTAATTCAGTAATTGAAGGTATAAACATTAACAGATATTTGTTATTATAATAAATGTGTCAGTGCTCCGAGATGTCATCCACCTGCATAACTATGAATTATGCTTTAATGACCATGACAATAACCCACTTGGTTTTGTTTTAATATGCTTTTTTTCAGTTTTATCATATTATATTTTATCATATATAATGTAAAGTAAAAGGACACAAGTGCAACTAATCTGACATTTTTATTGTGGCAACATTTCGCTCTCCAGGAGCTTTGTCAAGCTGTTACAAACAATATATGGACACAGAGGGTATATATAGGCTTAGAGTGAAGTGTAATACTAGTGGTAGTAGTAGTAGTGATGTAAGTTGTAGTAGTCCATATATTGTTTGTAACTGCTTGACAAATCTCCTGGAGAGCAAAACATTGCCACAATAAAAATGTCACATTAGTTGCACTTGTGTCCTTTTACACTACATATTGTCGGTAATTCTACCAACATTATTACAATCATGTATCATATTCTAGCTACAGTTAGATTAAGAGGGAGATGGGACAAAAGGAATATTGCAACAGCAAGTAAGAGAGAGGGGAAAGTATATAAAATAAGGGGGAGGAAGTTAGGGTGAGATGTAAGTAACCATCGGCAGAAAGGTGGGCTAATGACAGTATGGGTAGTGGGGTGTTGAAGAGGGATGGGATAGTTTTAAAAATGCAGTATTAGAATGTGGGGCAGAGGTTTGTGGTTATAGGAGGGTGGGAGCAGGAGAAAAGAGGGGTGATTTGTGAATGATGAAGTAAAGGGTATGATAAAATAAAAAAAGGTAGCGTTTGAGTTTTTTTTTACAAAGCAGAAGTGATATAAGAAGGGCAGAGTATATGGAGAGTAAAAGAAAGGTAAAGAGAGTGGTGAGAGTGTGCTAAAGGAGAGCAAATGATAGAATGGGAGGGGCATTTTCAAAAAATTTCGCTGAAAATAAGAAACATTTTTTTTTTTTTTGGAGATAAACAAATTAAGAAAACCTAGGGAATACATGGATTTGTCAGTTAAAAACAGAGTAGGAGAGTTAGTTAATGAGGAACTGGAGGTATTGGGTACATGGCGGAAATATTTTGAGGAACTTTTAACCCTTAAACTGTCCAAATGTAGATCTATGTCCACACACGTAGCGCTCCGACCTTCATTTTCTCCATTTGAAAGCATGTAAAAAAAAAAAAAAAAGTAGATCTATGTTCGGAGCACTAAGCAGATGACTGCAGATCTACATTTGGAGAGTTAAAGAATTAAATGTCGATGAAGAAAGGAGGGCAGTAATTTCATGCACTGGCCAAGGAAGTATAACATCTTTTAAGAGTGAAAAAGAGCAGGATGTGAGTGTGGGAAAGGTGCATGAGGCATTATGTAGAATGAAAGGGGGTAAAGAAGCTGGAACTGACAGGATCATGACAGAACGTTAAAAGCAGGGAGGATATCATGTTGGAGTGGTTGGTGTTTATGTTTAATAAATGTATGAAAGACGGGAGGGTACCTAGGGACTGGCATAGTGTGTGCATAATTCCTTTATATAAAGGGAAGGGAGACAGAAGAGACTAAAAATTACATGTATAGGGGAATAAGTTTACTGATGAGGGGTTGTCGAGGTGGTTTGATCATTTATAAAGAATGGAATAAAGTAGGAAGACTTGGAGAGCGTATAAATCTGTAGGGGAAGGAAGGCGGGGTAGGGGTCGTCCTCGAAAAGGCTGGAGGGAAGGGGTAAAGTTGGTTTTGTGGGCGAGAAGCTTGGACTTCTCGCAATCGCAAGCATAAATGAGCATGTTAGATAGGAGTGAATGGAGACTAACGGTTTTTGGGACCTGACGAGCTGTTGGAGTGTGAACAGGGCAATACTTTTGTAAATGGGTTCAGGGAAATCAGTTACCCGGGCTTGAGTCCTGGATATGAGAAGTACAATGCCTGCACTTTAAAGGAAGGGCTTTGGATATTGGCAGTTTGGAGGGACTTGTAAACTGTAATGGTATAAAATACCGACAGGTTGTTAGGTAAGACACATGTGCAACATTTAGGTATCTTTATTTTGAAACGTTTCGCCTACACAGTAGGCTTCTTCATAAACACACATGCAGTTTGTGCAAGAAAGGTATAAAATACCGACACTTGTGTCTAAACCTTCAATGTGTCGGTATTTTATACCTTTCTTGCACAAACTGCATATGTGTTTATGAAGAAGCCTACTGTGTAGGCGAAACGTTTCGAAATAAAGATACCTAAATGTTGCATATGTGTCTTACCTAACGACTTGTAAACTGTCGTATCTGAGTGCCTCTACAAAGACAGTGATTATGTATGAGTGAAGGGTTAAGTGTTGAATGATGATGAAAGTATTTTTCTTTCTTTTTGGGTCACTCTGCCTTGGTGGGGAAAAAAAAAAAAAAAGTTTGAGTATGTACACCAAGTAAGGTGTATGGTAGGGTTATTATTAAGAGAATTAGAGGTAAGATAGAAAGTAGGATTGCAGATGAGCAAGGAGGCTGTAGAGTGGGTAGGGGATGTGTAGACCAAGTGTTTATATTGAAGCCTATGTGTGAACAATACTTAGATAAAGGTAGGGGAGTTTTCATTGCATTTATGGATTTGGAAAAGACATATGATAGTGGATAGGGAAGCAATGTGGCAGATGTTGCAAGTGTATGGAATAGGTAACAAGCTACTAAATGCTGTAAAGTTTTTTTATGAGGATAGTGAGGCTCAGGTAGTAGATTGGCAGACAGCAACCGCCCAGGGAGGTACTACTGTTCTGCCAAGTGAGTGTAAAACGAAAGCCTGTAATTGTTTTACATGATGGTAGGATTGCTGGTGTCTTTTGTCTGTCTCATAAATATGCAAGATTACAGGTATGTCTTGCTACTTCTACTTACACTTAGGTCACACTACACATACATGTACAAGCATATATATACACACCCCTCTGGGTTTTCTTCTATTTTCTTTCTAGTTCTTGTTCTTGTTTATTTCCTCTTACCTCCATGGGGAAGTGGAACAGAATTCTTCCTCCGTAAGCCATGTGTGTTGTAAGAGGCGACTAAAATGCCAGGAGCAGGGGATAGCAACCCCTTCTCCTGTATAAATTACTAAATTTTAAAAGAGAAACTTTCGTTTTTCTTTTTGGGCCACCCTACCTCGATGGGATACAGCCGGTTTGTTGAAAGAAGAAGTGAGACTCAGGTTAGGAAGTGCAGGAGAGAGGGAGATTACTTCCCAGTAAAAGTAGGTCTTAGACAGGGATGTGTAATGTCACCATAGTTGTTTAAAATATTTATAAACAGAGTAGTAAAAGAAGTAAATGCTAGGGTGTTGGAAAGAGGGGTGGGATTAAATTATGGGGAATTAAATACAAAATGGGAGCTGACACAGTTACCTTTTGCTGATGATACTGTGCTTTTCAGAGGTTCTGAAGAAAAGTTGCAAAGGTTAGTGGATGAGTTTCGGAGGGTGTTTAACCCTTTCAGGGTCGACAGCCCCTTTCCTAAACTTGTTCTCAGGGTCAAAAATTTTTCAGGAAAAAAAAAAAAAATTATTTTTTCTTATGAAATGATAGAGAATCTTTTACCAATCAAAATGACACCTAAAGTATGCAATTTGATGGAAAACTTACGGAATTATGCTCTTGCGAAGTTAGCTGTCTTAACCCTTTGACTGTCGCAACCCCCAATCCTGAGGTGTCTCCTGGTGTCGCAAAAATTAAAAAAAAAAAAATTATTTTTTTCTTATGAAATGATAGAGAATCTTTTCCCGATTGTAATGACACCAAAAAAAAATGAAATTTGATGGAAAACTGATGGAATTATGCTCTCGCGAAGTTAGCGACCTCAGCGCTGTTTACAAATCGGCGATTTCGCGCACTTTGAGCCCTATTTTCGGCTAATTCCATTGTTCCAGTCGCCCAAACTCATAGCTATTTCTTTAGAACTCTATTTTTTCTATCGATTGAGTACAAGAAACTGCCCATTTACCGATTTCAACTACCTAATAATGTGGTCAGAAATTTGCAATTTGGTCAATTTCATGAAAGCTAAAAAATATGACAATTTCAAAATAAGGTCCAGAATGAACAATGCAGACATTCCTGGCTCTAAAATAACATTTTCTTTGCTCATCAGTCATGTCTCCAGGCCCCTCTGATATTACTCTTGCTTTCTATTTTGAATTTTTATTCAAACAAAAAATAGAAGACTTACTATTATGCAGACTACTGCAATACTGTAATAATTGTATAAATAACATCAATCCATTCATGACTGCATATTAGAATGGCTAGTTGGACATTTATTGGACAATGGCATCATTTGTTTACTTTTGAACATTGGCAAAAATCAAACATTTCCCCTACTTTGAGCTCCATTTCTAGGTTCTTTTTATAGTAAAATCAATCAAAATCACCTCTATTTCTATAATATGTTTTCCATTCTATCAAATGAGACCAAGAAAACGAGAATACAACCATAAATACTATACGAAAATAGACCACAAAGTCAGCATTTTAATTAAAAAATGGTCAGAGTTTTTTTTTCTCATTATGCACTGTGTGCTCCAGGATTTTTTTTATATGGTGCACACTGACCACACAGACCCATTCTCTCACATGTGGGCCTACCAGCTTTCTCCTGCATGATTTGAAGCCGCTAGAATTTATGAGTATATATACGTCAAACACTGTACCTTGTAAGACGTAAATATACGGCCGTGACAGTCAAAGGGTTAAAGACTTTTATGCATCGTCGATTTCACCCACTTTGAGCCCTATTTTCGGTCAATTCCTGTGTACTAGTTGACAAAAATCATGTTTATTTAGTTAGAACTCCATTTTTTCTATCGAATGAGTACAAGAAACCACCCATCTACCAATTTCAACTATCCAATAAAGTGGTTAGAAGTTGGCAATTTTGCCAATTTCACACAAATTTCAGATGCCAATTTCACACAAATTTCAGATGATGCCAATTTCCAAATAGGGCCCAGAATAAACAAGACAGACATTCCTGGCACTAAAATAGCAAGTTCTCTGTTCGTTAGTTACGTCCCCAGGCCCCTCTTACATCTCTTTTGCTTTCACTTTGAAATTTTATTCTCACAAAAAATAAAAGATTTACTGTTATGCAGACTACTATTTAGTGTAGAAATGGTATAAATAATATCAGCGCACTTGTGAAAGAATATTAGACTCACCAGTTGACGTGTATTGGACGCGCGGCATGATTTGTTTACTTTTGAACTTTGGTAAAAATCGAACATTTCTGCTGCTTTGAGCTAAATTTCAAGGTACTTTTCACTGTGAAACCAATCAAAATCATATCAATTTCTGTAATATGTCTTCCATTCTATAAAATGAGACCAGGAAAACCAGAATACAACCATAAATACCATACGAAAATACAATGCAAAGTAGCTGTTTTAATCCAAAAACACGGTCAAAGTTTTTTTTTTTCCCCATTCTGCACTGTGTGCTGCAGGATTTTTTTTATACTGTGCACACTGACCACATAGACCCATTCTTTCATATGTAGGCCTACCAGCTTTCTCTCGCTAGATCTGAAGGAGCTAGAATTTAGGCGTTCTAGTACGTCAATAACCCTGGTGCATAAGCCATACTAGTACGTCGGAAATCCTGAAAGGGTTAAAGGTAGAAAGTTGAAAGTGAACATAGATGAGAGTAAGGTCATGAGGGTATCAAACAATTTACATAAAGAAAAATTGGATATCACACTGGGCAGAGGGATTATGGAAGAAGTGAATGTTTTCAGATATATGTATTTGGAAGTTGATTTGTCAGCGGATGGGTTTATGAAAGATGAGGTTAACCATAGAATTGATAAAAGAAAAAAGGTGAGTGGTGTATTGAGATACCTGCGGAGACAAAAAAACGTTATCCATGGAGGCAAAGAAGGGAATGTATGAAAGTATAGTGGCACCAACACTCTTATATGGGTGTGAAGCTTGGGCTGTAAATGCTGCAGCAAGGAGGAGGCTGGAGGGAGTGGAGATGTCGTTTCTAAGGGCAATGTGTGGTGTAAATATTATGCAGAGAATTCGTAGTGTGGAAATTAGTAGAAGGTGTGGAGTTACTATAAGTATTAATGAGAGTGCTGAAGAAGGGCTGTTGAGGGGGTTTGGTCATTTAGAAAGAATGGAACACAGTAGAATGTCTTGAGAGTGTATAAATCTGTAGGAGAAGGAAGGCAGGGTAGGGGTCGTCCTTTAAAAGGTTGGAGGGAGGGAGTAGAGGAGGTTTTGTGGGCGAGGGGTATGGACTTTCAACATGCATACGTGAGCGTGTTAGATAGGAGTGAATGGAGACGAATGGTGTTTGGGACCTGATGAGCTGTTGGAGTGTGAGCAGGGTAATATTTTGTGAAGGGATTCAGGGAAACTGGTTAGCTGGAAATGGGAAGTACAATGCCTGCACTTTAAAGGAGGGGTTTGGGATATTGGCAGTTTAGAGGGACTTCTAAACTGACATATCGCAGCCTCTGCAAAGACGGTGATTATGTAAGAGTGTTGAACGACGATGAAAGTATTTTTTTTTTCTTTCTTTTTGGGTCACCCTGGCTTGGTGGGAAATGGCCAATGTTAAAAGAAAAAAAAAGCACATAAAAGAGAACAGAGGAGATGGAATCTTTCTTTCAACACACCGGCCATATCCCACCAAGGCAGGGTGGCCCAAAAAGAAAAACGAAAGTTTCTCTTTTAAATTTAGTAATTTATACGGGAGAAGGGGTTACTTGCCCCTTGTTCCCGGTATTTTAGTCGCCTCTTACAACACGCATGGTTTACGGAGGAAGAATTCTGTTCCACTTCCCCATGGATTAGGAGATGGAATAGCCCCACAAAAACGATCAGTTTAAGGGTTTAATTTACCTCATTTGCTTATTTTATTTTTGCTTCTTATATGCCAATAATACTTAATATATTTTATTTAGAAATCATCTATTAAGCAATTTTTCTTATTTTTACCTTGTTCTTTATGCTGTCTACAGCAGAAAAACAAAACAGTAAGCCATACTCAGGCATCAACAGTAAAACCTAGCCTAAAATCAAGTTACCTAAACAGAAAACTAAAACCCAGCCACAGGTGAAGCTACCACAAGGCTTCTCTTCCTGACCTAAAATTCTGATGATGTTTCACACAAATGTAATACTCTGCTTAATCTCCCTCCCCCCCCTTTTTTTTTGCCAAGTCAATTACTTTTTCTAAGATTCAACAATAGTTTGCACTAAATACACTTCCTAGAGCCCAAGACCCATGACTAAACCTAATCTTCACTAAAAGACTAAGCTCACATTCTAAGATTCTGCAGTGACCCTTACTCACCATGCATGAACTCAAAAAGTTTGTTGATGACAGTCTTCAGGAAGCGCCAGTGTATGCGAAGGAATCTGGGATACTGTCCAACAATGTACATAATATTTGAGGCAATGATTGCTTTGTTATCCTTGCCTCTTTTCTGCTCACAAAGACCCAGCAAATCCTTGATCACAATCACCAAGAAACGCTTTTCATCTTCTTCTGGCATGGCTCCACTAATGGATCCTACAGCCCAACACAGGGTGTTTAGATTTCGCCAAGACCACTCACTGCCGTTAACCTAAAAAAATAAGGGGTGGGGGGGAGGGGCATTACCATACTGATTGTGAATTTTAGGAAATTCCTTCTCATTTTTTTTTTTGCAATTAATGCAACACATCTTCACAGATTATCAAGAATACTTTATTATTAATGTTACTCCACCAGCTTTAACATCACTTCCTGAATTCATTCATTCAACTGTCTGCTTCATATTCAAGCTCCTTGCATTACATTAATTAACATGATAGTAAATATAACTAGCAGAAGTAAACAATCTACAAGTGCCTATTTTCTGGCCTTGCTCCACTAAATGCTATCTCTATAATAATTATGGGTCATATCTCTTACTAGATAACAATTATATCCACTATTAATTTGCTTCCTAATGCAATATCCTGCATCCACTATGTGTCCCACTCTCCCTTTACAAACTGATCACTAATACATGCACACTATTTTCACTACTTAGAGTCCCTCTGATTAAATTTTGAAAAATTTCTATTCTAGCAGAATAAACACTTGGCATATCCAGAAACACAAAATAAATTCTCCAAATTTTCACCAGACACACTATTCAAATTCAACACCATATATTGCCATAACACATACATCACAAAATTTAATTATAGTATAGGCATTAAAAATATCCTTTAAAAATGAAAGTAAATACTTAAAAAAAAAAAAATAGGAAGTAGGTAACATTCTTTAAGTCTTACAAAGTGACATCAAACAAGAGTACGTCTTAAATTTGTAAAGACACTATTTTAAAGTTTCCTCTATCAGTGAAGAAGAAATAAGAGATATACTTTTGCAAATAATATGCCTAGTTCGTCTTGGCAAACACCAAACTCGCCATATTTCCCTTACACACATCCACTGATGGAGGAAGGAGGGAGGGAGAAAGAAGACAGTAAGGGATGAGGAATAACAAGACAAAAACAGGCAAAAACGACACACACACAATACACAAATTATACACAGTGGGGGTGATGATTCTAACAGTATGCAAAACCTGACCAAGTGATAAAATGTGTTCTGAATAAGGCAAAATCATACATAGGCATATAGTGCACAAGTTTAGGGAAAGTACCACTATTCATATCTGTACAGTCATTTCTTCTTACAGATTTAAATTGTAAGGATGTCAACTGTTCTGACGGTGATATAAGCAACTTGGTAATACTGACACTTCTACGTACCTGATTGGCAAGTTTTTCTGTCATGATGCGTTCTGTGTCAGCGTAGTCCAAATGAGTGAGGTAAACAAGTGTTTCACGCATATTCTTGTACATATTAATAGAGTCTGTATCACGCATGAACTCTCTTACTACTTCACCTTGCTCGTTTTCAACCACCAAAACCTCCTCAGGTTTGGCCATCCGACTGATCATCAAGGCTCTCACCTGTAAATGTTAACATCCTTGAATATCAAATATGCATGCTACAGAGAAAGTATCAGATCTCACTAAATACAAAAGAATAACATTGTGTATACTGTGCTTGAGCAAGTACAACCATTCTTCTTTTATAAAAACAAAGGTATGGATTAAATTTTCTAAAGATCATATACAGTCCCACAAGGATCTGTATTGGCCAATACTGTACCTGTGTGTGTTTTAAAGGGCTTTTCCATCCTACCACTCTGGGATTTGGTCAAGATTCCTTGAAGAGTGCCTGTTCAACCAGGCTGTTACTGTTAGTGGCCTACCAGCCTGCAGCATGGTTGACCTGACACTTGGAGGAGGTTCTAACAATATTCTTGATCTCTGCTGACAGCAGCTTTGTGTCTCTTGGACTCATAGATGCTGGCTATTTTATCTCATAGTACCCATGACACCCCTGTATTCACTTGAACTATTTCATACTTTCTTCCATCTCTCTCACTCCAGTACATTATGGTAGTATAGATTTGGGCCTAAACTCTAATATTTTTCAAGTACATATTATCAGGCAAGTCTCTTCTTTGCTTCAGAAAATGAATTCCAAGTACACGGCTTTGGGGCACCCCCAGTAAGTTTAATTATAATAAAAAAGAAGCGCTAAACCACAAGGATTATACAGTGCAGCAGGGCAGGGAACGATGCAGGGGTAATGGGTAGCAAGAGGGAGAGGGATGATTATTAGGTTATGGAGTGCAGCAGGGCAGTGGATAGTGCAGGGATAGAGGGTAGCTAGAGATTAAGGTAGATTATTATCATTATAATAAAAAAGAAGTGCTAAACCACAAGGGCTATACAGCACTGCAGAGCAGGGAAGGATGTGAGGGTATCGGGTAGCAAGAGGGAGAGGGATGATTAGTAGGTTATGGAGTACAGCAGGGCAGTGGATAGTGCTGGGGTAGAGGGTAGCAAGAGATTGAGGTAGAAAGGACTGAGGGAAGTACTAAAGGTATCATCATCAGAGTTTGTGGAGTAAATCAGTTGCTGTCAAAAAGTCAATGAGAGAGTCTGGATTAAAGAAGGGTCCATCAGCAAGAAGGGAAGGTAAAAAGAGCAGCACAGCAGAGATGACGGAGGTAAATTCTACGTGCTTGTTGATAGACTGGAACCTGACAATTCTCAGAGAGGAACAAGGCGCCTCTCCATGAGATACCCGTGAGTAAGAAGAGTGTGGACAATGCGAAGACGGGAGAGAGTAGTCTCCCAACCTCGACATTGATGACAAGAAGACAGCCAGTAACCTATGCTCGGTTTAATAAAATGAAGTTTGTTATAGAGTACATCAGACCAATGTTGTTGCCAACAGGTGCAAAGGTGGGTAGCAATTACAGCAAAATAGTCTGTGAATGGAACACCTCTATATGAAGCTGGGAGGAGATTAAGGTAGAAAGGACTGAGGAGACTGCTAGAGGCATCATCATCAGTGATTGTGTAGTAAATCAATTGCGGTCAAAAAGTCACTGAGAGAGTCTGGGTTCCAATAGTTTAAATGGTTTGTTGCAATCGTGTTATGATGTTGCGAGTCACTAACCTGTCTTGAATGAAGTTGAAAATAGGCATGTAAATAGTGTCATCACTGGCATTATTTTTTTTAAAGCTCCTTATTATCCATTCTGCACTTTTACTTTCCTTTGCTGCATTTGCTTTACAGTGTTCTCTTATCCCTTAAACTGTCCAAACGTAGATCTACATTTTTTCAACATTTGAAAGTACATATGTAAAAAACAGTTTTTTTTTTTTTTACATGTGAAAGCATGTTAAAAAAAAACTTTGATCTAACTTTTTTATATTTGAAAAAAAAAAAAAAAAAAAAAAAGTAGCTCTACTTTTGGAACACTACACATGTGAACAGAGATCTATGTTTGGACAGATTAACCCTTAAATGGTCCAAACGTATATATACGTTTTTTCAACATCTGAATGTAGAAAAATGTAATCTTCTTTTTTGTTTTACATTTGAAAACGTGTAAAAAAACTTTTATCTACATTTTTTTTGTTATATTTGAAAATATGTAAAAAAAAAAAGTAGATCTACTTTTGTAGCACTACGAATTTGAACGTCGATTTCTTTGGACCGTTTAAGGGTTAAGGGTTAATGACATATCTGGCATTATTACCAAGTCTTTTACCTATTTCTTAGGTTCCATGAAATGTCTGTTTTTATTATTTGCTTTAGTTTTTTTTTTTTCTTATTTTTAACCTTTTGACTATTTTGGTAGTACAGTGGTCCCCCGCTTTTCGTAGTTCCCGGCAATCGTAAATTTCGCCAATCATAGGGGTATTTTCGTATAAACATGGACTCGCTTTTCATAGGCTGACTCGCGAGTCGTAGTTCATCCGGGACGCGTACCCACGGCATGAGACGGGGCGGCAGCCAGTCTATCATTGTTTACCAGTGAGTGAAGGTCCCCTCACGTGCTCCAGCGAAATATTTTATAATATTCCATTTATTTTAGGGCTTGCAAGTACTAAATAAGCTACCATGGCTCCAAAGAAAGCTCCTAGTGCCAAGCCTGTGGTAAAGAAGGTGAGAAATACAATTGAATTTAAGAAAACCATCATTGAACAATATGAAAGTGGTACAAGTGTGGCCGAACTGTCCAGGATGTATAAGAAACCCTACACAACCTTGTGTTCCACAGTGGCCAAGAAAAAGGAAATAAAGGACGCTGTTGTTGCAAAGGGAGTAACTATGCTGACAAAAATGAGATCACCAGTACTGGAAGAGGTTGAGAAGTTATTATTGGTGTGGATAAATGAGAAACAATT
This sequence comes from Cherax quadricarinatus, assembly GCF_038502225.1. NCBI lineage: Eukaryota > Metazoa > Arthropoda > Malacostraca > Decapoda > Parastacidae > Cherax > Cherax quadricarinatus. Next base: position 1,376,109 of record NC_091324.1, on the reverse strand, counting down.
AGCAGGAGATACTCTCATGACTTCGATTATTTGTGAAAAGGCTAGGCAGTTGCAAAACGATCTGGTAAAGAAATTGCCTGCAAATAGTGGTGATGTGAGTGAATTTAAGGCCAGCAAAGGCTGGTTTGAGTGATTTAAGAACAGTACTGGCATACACAGTGTGGTAAGGAATGGTGAGGCTGCCAGTTCGGACCACAAGGCGGCTGAAAAATATGTGCATGAATTCCAGGAGTACATAGAGGCTGAAGGACTGAAACCTGAACAAGTGTTCAATTGTGACGAAACAGGCCTCTTTTGGAAGAAAATGCCAAAGAGGACGTTCATTACACAAGAGGAAAAGGCAATGCCAGGACACAAGCCTATGAAAGACAGGCTGACGCTAATGTTCTGTGCTAATGCTAGTGGGGATTTCAAAGTGAAGCCATTACTAGTGTACCATTCTGAAAATCCCAGTGTTCAAGAAAAACAATGTTATGAAGAGTAAATTGTGTGTGTTTTGGAAATCTAATAGTAAGGCATGGGCCACGAGGGAAATTTTCGTCAAGTGGTTCAATGAAGTGTTTGGCCCTAGTGTGAAGGAGTATCTCCTGGAAAAGAAATTGGATCTCAAGTGCCTGCTAGTAATGGACAATGCACCTGCTCATCCTCCAAACTTGGATGACCTAATTTTTGAGGAGTTTGGGTTCATCACAGTAAAGTTCTTGCCCCTGAATACCACTCCTCTCCTCCAACCCAAGGACCAGCAGGTTATTGCAAACTTTAAAAAACTCTACACAAAAGCAATGTTTCACAGGTCCTTGACTGTGACCACAGACACTCACTTAACCCTAAGGGAATTTTGGAGAGAACACTTCAGCATCCTCCATTGCATAACCCTTATAGGTATGGCTTGGGAGGGAGTGACTACCAGGACTTTGAACTCTGCCTGGAGAAAATTGTGGCCAGATTGTGTTGACAAGAGGGATTTTGAAGGATTTGGGACTGACCCTAATGAGCCTATGTCTGTTGTAAAATCAATTGTGGCACTGGGGAGTTCCATGGGGTTGGATGTGAGTTTGGAGGATGTGGAAGAATTGGTGGAAGACCACAATGAAGAGCTCACCACTGAGGAGCTGCAAGAACTTCAGCAGGAACAGCAACAGATCACAACTCAGAATCTTGCTGCAGAGGAGGAAGAGAGATGGAAGAAGGTGCCTTCTTCAGAAATTAAAGAGATTTTTACTATGTGGGGTAAGATGGAAAGCTTTATGGAGAAACATCACCCTAACAAGGTTGTTGCAAGCCAGGTTGGCAACATGTACAGTGACAAAGTCTTGGGCCATTTTAGGGAAGTGTTAAAGAGACGCCAGAAACAGAGCTCTCTCCACAGTTATTTTGCGAGACAGGACTCCAGTGACTCTCAAGGTGGTCCTAGTGGCATTAAGAAACAGAGAAGAGAAGCAACCCCAGAAAAGCAAATGGTACCTGAGGTGTTGATGGAAGGGGATTCCCCTTCCAAACTATAAACAATCCACTCTCTCTCCTCCTGCAGTCTCCCATACACTAAGAAGAATCTCCAATAAAGGTAAGTGTTATGCTGCTAATGTTTCATTCATCATTTCCCATTGTATTGTTTATATACTACATGTATATTTCATGTAAAAATTTTTTTTGTTTTAATAATACTTCTGGGTGTCAGGAACGGATTAATTGTATTTACATTATTTCTTATGGGGAAAATTGATTCGTAAATTGTAAATTTCGTTTATAGTAACAGCTCCAGGAACGGATTAATTACGAAAAACGAGGGACCACTGTATATATACATGTACGTCTTATGAGCCACTGTTTCGGATGTATTAATACGCATAAATTCTAGCAGCTTCAAATCAAGCAAGAGAAAGCTGGTAGGCCCACATGTGAGAGAATGGGTCTGTGTGGTTAGTGTGCACCACAAAAAAATCCTGCAGCACGCGGTGCATAATTAAAAAAAATAACTGGCCTTTATTTTTATTAAAACGCCGACTTTGAGGTGTATTTTCGTATAGTATTTATCATTGTATTCTCGTTTTCATGGTCTCACGTGATAAAATGGGAAACACATTACAGAAATAAAGATGATTTTTATTAGTTTCACGATGAAAACGACCTTGATATTGAGCTCAAAGTAGCGAAAATGTTCGATTTTTACCAATGTTTCGGAGTAAGCAAATCACACCACACATCCAATACACATCAACTGGGGAGTCTAATATTCTTTCACTAGTGCACTGATATTATTTATACCACTTTTACAATAATGCAGTAGTCTGCATAACAGTAAATTTTTTATTTTTTGTATGAATAAAAAATCAAAATAGAAAGCAAGAGTAATATAAGAGGGACCTAGATTATTATTATTATAATAAAAAAGAAGCGCTAAACCACAAGGGCTATACAGCGCTGCAGGGCGGGAAGGAAGCGAGGGTATCAGGTGGCAAAAGGGAGATGGATGAGTACGTAATAAGTTACGGAGAACAGCGGGGCAGTGGATGGTGAAAGGGTAGAGGGCAGCAAGAAATTGAGGTAGAAAGGGCTGAGGGGAGTGCAAAAGGTATCATCATCAGAGTTTGTGGAGTAAATCAATCGTTGTCAAGAAGTCAATGAGAGAGTCAGGATTAAAGGAGGGTCCATCAGCAAGAAGGGAAGGTAAAGAGAGTAGTAGAGCGGAGACGACAACGGAGGTAAATTCTGCGTGCTCGTTGATAAGAGAGGGCAGTCTAACAGAATGTGCCTAATCGATACTGGCACTTGACACTGCTCACAGAGAGGAACAGGGTGCCTCTCCATGAGATACCCATGAGTAAGACGAGAGAGGGGCCTAGAGACGTGACTAATGAACAAAGGATATGTTATTTTAGTGCCAAGAATGTCTACATTGTTTATTCTGGACCCTATTTTGAAATTGGCATCTTTTTTAATTTGCGTGAAATTGGCTAAATTGCCAATTTCTGACCACTTTATTGGGTAGTTCAAATCGGTAAAAGGGTGGTTTCCTGTGCTCAACTGATAGAAAAAACGGAGTTCTAAAGAAATAGCCATGAGTTTGGTCAACTGGAACAACAGAAATGGCCAAATACAGGGCTCGAAGTTGGCGAAATCACCGATGCATATATGTCGCCAAGACTGCTAACTTTGCAGGAGCGTAATTCTTTAAGTTTTCAACTAAATTTCATACTTTTGGTGTCATTACCATCGGGAAAAGATTCTCTATCATTTCATAAGAAAAAAAAAAAAAAAATTTCCCCAAAAAATTTTTGCGACAATGACAGTTTCAGAAAGGGGCTTGTGACAGTCAAAGGATTAAGCAACTTTATCTTGACACCACAGTGCATTATGTTATTTTTACTTGCCCAATGGAACTCATAAAATTTCTGCATCTTTTACCAAGGTTACCTTCATATTTTAGTATCCCTCACAAAGGTTGATACAAAGCTGTAACTACTGTACCCACTATGTGGAGGAGAAACAGTAACGGTGCTAGGACCATGCTTTGGAATATTAAACTTTTAACTTCGTTGAAATTCAATTTTTTCTTTAAAATCTATTAGAAATTTATTTGAACTTAATGGTCATCCCCTGCCAACACAAGGTGGCCAAAAGAGAATGCAAATATCTGCTTGCCTCCTTTTCCTGTTATAATTATTGGCATTTTTAAAGGTTACTACTACAGTCACTTTTTCAATTGTCTCAGTAAAAATTATGTAAACCACCTAAGTGTTTTGCTTTTCACACAAGTCTCAATGAGTATCATTATAATCTAACAGCTGTGACAAACAAGCTTCCAGCTGTTTATCCATGATCTAATCAAAGAACAGGGAAAGGCTTGAACCCATGGCAAGCAAGTCCTAAACTCACCTGTTCCATGATTTGCTTGCAACTGTGTTACTATGATTCTGAGTGATGATCCCTTGGATTGTGGGGGGTCATGCTTTGCCATAATAATAAACAGACTAAGTGTTAAAAAAAGGGTCATCTCATCACCTTTAAGACTTATGTTTGCTACCTGTCTATGATTTATGTTGCCATACCTATGCACTCATTGGTGAACATTGACTACATCTGCATATTTTTTTTTTTAAAGGCCTCTGGAATTTCAACTGAATCTAAGCTTCTCCAAAGAATACCAATGGTTCCTTATATTGCTTTATAAATACCAAATTCCAGACACCAAGTCCAAGTGCTGCATGCATGAATATGCTCTTTCTTTTTTTGAAATCCGAAGGATTTGTGATAATAGCAGACAGTATATATATACTTATTATTTTTAGCAAAGATGCACTAAACCCTTAGGGGTCATACAGTGCCAAAGGGAACAGAAGGCATTCAGATTATATCCAAGAATGGGACAAGTACGATTTCCTTGGATCAAGGGCCCCTTACTGTAGGGTGGGACATTATCTAGGTCTTCCATTCTCATGAGTTGAATGGATTGTTGAACTGATTTATACTGTTTTTTTTTTTTTTATCAGGATCTTGCTAATTTCTTTTTTGTCATTCATGATTAACCCTTTGAGGGTCGACAGGCCCTCTCCGAAACTCGTTCTCAGGGTCGGCCAAATTTCAAAAAAAAAAAAAAAATATTTTTTCTTATGAAAAAATAGAGTTTTTTTTTCTAAACATTATAGGCTAAACCAAAAAATTTTAACGTCAATACTTACTGAGATATGGAGGCGTGAAATTTGCCCAAATTGAACAACATATGGTAACATCGCCGACTGCCGTCACCCGGTATTTTTCTATTTACTTTTTTATGTACTATTTTCAATTATTTTTCGATTTTTCTTTTTCTGAGTAACTTTTATGGCCTCTGAGGCCAACATGATCAGTATTTTGTAAGTTATTTATTTTTCAATACTACACAATAAGGGCGTAAACACTGTTGTCATTATTTTGTTTACAGAAAATATTTACACAAACGATATGAAATGTTGTTTATTACTATTTTTCTATATTTTATATACACATATACAGTCACAGGGAATGTTTCTAGAAGTTCTGAAGCCTGTGGAACTCTTTGAAACATGGTGTCATGCACAGTGGAGTTTTACACTCCTCACACATAAAACGAGTGTCTCTGCGTTGTTGTGTGCGTTTTTTTGTATGTGCACAGACGTAACACCTCTTCTGACCCTTTTTCTTCAAAGCAGTAGCAGGCAGTTTTACCAGGAAGTGATCACCATGCTTCAGACGAGCAGGTAGTTGTTGAAAATTTGGTGGGCGGTCAATTGCAGGTGCTGTTCCTTGGTACTTGAATACTATTTGTCTGATGACAGACAAACAGAATTCGCCGTACTGTGGTTTGTTTCTGGTGCTCATCTTATACATATTATAAGCATTGAGCATGGAAATGTCCAGAAGATGGAAAAACAGTTTGATGTACCACTTATAACTCTTGCGAACACAATCAGCAAACCCAATCTGCATGTCACATTTGTCCACTGAACGCATGTTGAAGGTGTAATCAATCACAGCTGCAGGTTTTAGAATGGGTTCATTTCTCTCTCTATGCTGCCTGCCATTTCATTAGGGTGAATTGATGACAACAGTGTGACATCTCGTTTGTCATGCCACCGAAATGCCATGATGTCATTGGCAGCAAACGCCTGCACCTCACCTCTACGAGTGCCAGCGTCAAACCTGGGCATATGTTTTCGATTTGCACGCACTGTGCCACACACATCTGTCATGTTCACTCGCAAAAAATCACTGAGTGAGGGGCTTGTGTACCAGTTATCTGTATATAATATATGCCCCTTACCAAGGTATGGTTCTATCATTGTTCGAACCACATCACCTGAGATGCCCAATAACTTCCTGGTATTTTGCAATGTATAACTTCCAGTGTACACAATAATATCCAATACCAGACCACTGTAACAATCACAAAGCACAAACAACTTTATACCAAAGCGTTTCCTCTTGCTTGGTATGTACTGCTTGAAAGAGAGTCTTCCTTTGAACAGAATCAAAGACTCGTCAATTACAAGCTTCCTGAAGGGATAAAAATGCGTACTAAATTTCTGTTTCAGATACACAAACACATTCCTAATCTTATATAACCTGTCAGTTCTGTCAGGCCTGGTTTTATCTGAGAAGTGAAGCATACGTAACATTAGCACAAATCGATTCACTGGCATTATATCACTGAAACCTGGTGTTGCAATCAGGGGGTCTGTTGACCAGTATGATTTCACTTTGTGCTTATACACATGTGGCATAAGCATTATTGTGGCAAAGAAAAGATACATCTCAGCCACAGTTGCCTCCTTCCACTGGTGTAGACGTGATTTTGGTGAAAGTAATGTGTTTGCCATGGTGTACTCGTAGTATGTGTTGCTTTCCATGACAATACTTTTCATCAGTGGTTCGTCAAAGAATAACTCGAAACATTCCAGTTCAGTGGCATTGTTCCCAAGTGCACAAGATGGCCGTATTCCACTTTGGCTGTCATCAAACTGGTGGGGATTTGGAACAAAACTGACAGCTTCCTGCCAATCCCAGGTGTGGTCTGCTGGTGGGTACTGGACAATGACAGGTGGTTGTGGTTGTGGAGGCTGGTGTGGTGGGTGAGTGGGGGATGGTGGCCTTTGTTCTAGATCAGCTGAGGCAGCGGCGTGGGTGGCAGCATGGCCCACTGCTGGTGCCTCACCGCCGGCACCACTACCACCACGCACATTTTCCATCCCAACTGCAACAGTATCTTCGTCATTTTCACTGTCTGTTTCTGTTGTACAGCCACGGGATGTACTCCGAGATACACTCCTTCCCCTTGGTATAACATATGGCACACTACCAGAGCGCATATATCGTCGTATATACTGACGCTTCACTGGGGAATATTGCACTTCACTATCACTACTGGAACTAGTTTGAAGAGCTTGTAGTTCATATTCACTATCACTATCATCACCCATGCTCTCATCTGAGTCTGGGATTTGGGAAAATAGAAGTTTCCTCTTGGGTTCTGGAACAACTAAACGTGAACAAGAGGGCCCAGCACCAGAGGTGGAAGGCTGAGGGTCATCTGGGTTTTCCTCACTATTACCGATATTATGGTCATTAGTTTCGGTCAAAACCTCACTAAAACCACGAAACTCATCTTCACTGGCACTTCCATCACTATTAGAACTGTCACTGGGGAACAAAAGTGTCCCAATTCGCCGAGGAGTGAGGACCTTCTTACCGCGAGGCATGGTGGACATTGTTTACTAAGAGGGCATTCCCACAATGCACCACTGGGTCCCAGATTTTTTTTCTACCACGCACACCGACCACACAGACCCATTCTCTCACACCTAGGCCTACCAGCCTTTTCGCGCGAGATTTGAGGCCGCTAGAATTTATGCGTACTAGTACGTTATAAACCCCTACACGTAAGACGTACTAGTACGACCAAAACCCTCAAAGGGTTAAATACTCTAAGAAGCTTGAGACTTGGATTTGCATATGAGAAGAAGTATTTAGCAATTTCCAAAATTTCCTAAATGGCTTTTTGTTGCTTTTGTCTCTTCTCTCAGGTATGAGTGCTTTAGTTTGTGTGCTATATCTGCAATGTCTCTGCATAAGCTTTCTTTCTTGTGATATCTGCCCCTTTATTTAGTAGTTCAGCAACTTTTCTCCTGCACATTCTTCTACATTCTCTACGTTTGACCTCCTTTTAGGCAATCTCAGCTAGATACATTTTAAACAGAGCTTATCGCCTTCTGCATCCAGCTCTTGTGTACAGGCAGACCCTGCTTTACAGCATTTTGTTAATGCAGCAGCTCAATTATACATATCCATTCTTCATTTATTCAGACTTCCTACAATAAATATATTCACCACTCACTATAAGCTAAGGACAAAACTATTTTAAGGCAATAATACATGTACTATATATGCATTATTTAGGCCTAGCTCTATTGTTCGCTTAATATATGAGTGTAAATATGTTATCAGGAATTCATGTGAATTTGAAAGTGAAAAAAAGGGGGGGAGGGGGCGGACTACATTTCACATTACAGCAATTTTCACTTTACAGTAGTAGCCCAGAACCTAACCTGTGTAAGCAGGGGCCTCCTGTATATTGTTCTGGCTTTAGAGTGCATACAATGTTTTTTCATGGAATGTTTGTCAGAAAGCTGAATTTAAATTTACTAATACTCATTCATTTCAGTGATCAGTTTTGTGTCAGTTCCCCATTGTTTGTGAAGATCAAATATGGGAAGGCACTGCATTGTTGGCTCCTTGTTTTCAGTCCCACTATTTCAGCAGTTTTCAAACGAGCCATTGTTCATGCTGATTAAATACTAACTCTCTTAGCGTTCCTTAGTATGTTTGGTGTACTAGAATATTTTTTGGTGCAATACTCTTAGGCTCTCATCTTTCCTGTTACATATGGAGACTGAAATCTCAAAAGGAGAATATTTGGCTTAGGATTCTCCAGATTTTCAAGGCAGTTATGTATCTTCCATATTTGTTTGATGATGATTTGCATAGAAGGATAATTACCATTATTCAAGCTCTTATTATTCCAAGCACTTCCATATCACTTGAGCACTTGATTTTAACAATTCTGTGCAAACCTCCTGCTACCTGCAACTTATTTTCTCTATCACATGTACATATACAAATTATGTTTGTGGTTAGATTTTATTTCAGTTAGGTCATTCAATAAAGAAACTGCATTTCTCATCCATTTCTAGACTCTGAATGCTGGCAAAAAAAGCTAGTGATTCTCTTGATTTATTTAGTATTAGTGGTGAAACTGGTTCATTGTTATTATAACCAAAAAGAAGAGCTAAACCACAAGGTTTATACAGCACAGCAGGGCAGGGAAGGATGCAGGGGTAATGGGTAGCAAGAGGGAGAGGGATGATTATTAGGCTATGGAGTGCAGCTGGGCAGTGGATAATGCAGGGTAGAGAGTAGCTAGAGATTAAGGAAGAAAGGACTGAGGAGAGTGCTAAAGGTATCATCATCAGAGTTTGTGTAGTAAATCAGTTGCTGTCAAAAAGTCAATGAGAGAGTCTGGATTAAAGGAGAGACCATCAGCAAGAAGGGAAGGTAAAGAAAGAGCGCAGGAGCGGAGACAATTTTGGAGGTAAACTCGACATACTCGTTGATAGAGTGGGTAGTCCAACAGAATGTGGCTAACAGATACTGGAACTTGACAATTCTCAAAGAGAGGAAGAGGGCGCCTCTCCACGAGATACCCATGGGTAAGACGAGTGTGGCCGATGTGAAGACGGGAGATAGTCGTCTCCCAACCCTGACATTGATGACAAGAAGACGGTAAGAAACCTATACACTTGACCCTCGGGTAACGGTATTAATCCATTCCAGATAGCTTGCCTTTAACCGATTTTGCATTTAGCTGAATTAATTTTTCCCGTAAGAAATAATGGAAATCCAATTAATCCATTTCAGACAGCCAAAAGTATTAACAAAAAATATATTTTTTAAAAGGTTACATATAGATATACATACAGAAAACAATGACATAAATATAAAGCACTAATAAAATGGATAAACGAACATTTAACATCACACTTACCTTTATTGACTCTTCTTGGTGTATGGAAGACAGGTAGGAGGCGAGAGGGAAACGAGTTTATTATGCTTCAATATGACGCTAAAATTATCTTTATGGCTTATTTCTCTATCACAATTCATCTAATATGACAAACAATATTAATAACAGAAACATGATATATACTCTAGAATGAATAAAATATGTCATAATGTATGTCTGGAATAAGTACTGGAAGTGTTATTGTTGGGTTTATAAGGGCCACTGACAGAAGCTGTACATAGTGGTGGTGGAGGCAGAACCTGCCACCACTATACCAACACTATTCACACTTAATGTATGTAAATATTATGCAGAAAATTAGGAGTGTGGAAATTAGGAGAAGGTGTGGAGTTAATAAAAGCATTAGTCAGAGGGCAGAAGAGGGGTTGTTGAGGTGGTTTGGTCATTTAGAGAGAATGGATCAAAGTAGAATGACATGGAAAGCATATAAATCTATAGGGGAAGGAAGGAGGGGTAGGGGTCGTCCTCGAAAGGGTTGGAAAGAGGGGGTAAAGGAGGTTTTGTGGGCGAGGGGCTTGGACTTCCAGCAAGCGTGCATGAGCGTGTTAGATAGGAGTGAATGGAGACGAATGATACTTGGGACCTGACGATCTGTTGGAGTGTGAGCAGGGTAATATTTAGTGAAGGGATTCAGGGAAACCGGTTATTTTCATATAGTCGGACTTGAGTCCTGGAAATGGGAAGTACAATGCCTGCACTTTAAAGGAGGGGTTTGGGATATTGGCAGTTTGGAGGGATATGTTGTGTATCTTTATACGTATATGCTTCTAAACTGTTGTATTCTGAGCACCTCTGCAAAAACAGTGATAATGTGTGAGTGTGGTGAAAGTGTTGAATGATGATGAAAGTATTTTCTTTTTGGGGATTTTCTTTCTTTTTTGGGTCACCCTGCCTCGGTGGGAGACGGCCGACTTGTTGAAAAAAAAAAAAAATTTACATTTTAATTTATAAATAAGCAAGTTTATTCAGGTATACACAAATACAGTTACATACATAGATTATCATACATAGCAGCATATGTGTAAAGTACCTAGGATAACCCAAAAAAGTCAGAGTGACTTACATATTTCCATTGGGGTCCTTTTATATTTACACTTATATTTACTTTTATACTTACATTTTTCTATTTACATTTACCTTGGAGGAGATGTTAGTTTAATTAGTTTGATGGAGGAGATACTGGCAGAGGTTTAGGGTGGTGGAAGATACGTAGCAGGCCGTATGTTCACTGACTCGATACACATTCAACAACATTGGAGAGTTACCTTCATGTCATTTTTCTATCGCTTACTTGCTTAACTTACTTGCTACATTGTTAATTCTACACTTTATCACTGGCTGGCACTATAGCCTTTATCGATACCTGCTGCTTTATTATCGTACATATTGTAGAATCACTGCATCACTCCAGAAGGCACATTTTCCCCTCTCTCTTCCTCCTCCACTTTGGTACTTTGCAACGAGTTTTTTCTTGAATTCTATTGTGCCTCTTTCCTTCTTTACCATAGGGCTGGCACTAGAAGCTTTCTTTGGGCCCATGGTGGCTTATTTAGCAGTTACAAGCACTAAAAACAATGGAATAATACAAAATATATCGCATGTATGCGTGGAATCGTCCTCCCTGGCTTGTAAACAATGGCACACTCTCTTTACGTGGGCTCAGGCCATGTGGACCCGTTCGGGACGAATGTCCTTAACTGAGTTCTTGGGCGTTAGCCGAGCCAATATTTTGGCAAAAACGTGCTATCTGATTTTGGCATTAGCCGATACCGAAGTTACCCGAGGGTCCACTTTACTCAGTTTAATAGTATGAAGTTTATTATGGAGCAGATCAGACCAACGTTGTTGCCAAAGGGTGCGAAGGTGGGTAGCAATTACAGCAAAATAGTCAGTGAATGGAACACCTTTATGTGAAACTGGGAGGTCATGTACTGCTGACTGTACAGCAGCGTCTGCCTGTTCATTGCCCTGCATGTTAACATGTCCAGGGACCCAGCAAAAAACAATATCTTTGTGTTTGCTAGAGATACGGCGTAATCAAAGTTGAATACGAAGAACTAGGGGGGAGGTGTATCAAAGTTCCATATAGCCTGTAAAGCACTAAGGGAGTCTGAAATGACCACAAATGGTGACACAGGCATAGATGCAATATGGATAAGTGCTGCAAGAATGGCATACAATTCAGCCATAAAAATGCTTGCCAAGGATAATTAATACCCTAGCATGACTGTCTGGAAACACTGCTGCAAATCCGACGCCGTCAGAAGACTTAGACCCATCTGTGTACACTGCGACGGCATGAGAGTGAGAGCAGAAGTGGTCAAGAAAAAGAGAGCGGGAAGCCACCGTAGGTAGTTGAGCTTTCAAGCATGGCAGTGGGAAAGAACAGACATGAAGTCCTCAGACTGATAGCCTCTTTTCTGCTGCAAGGAGCTCCCCTTAAAGAGGAAAACTGGTTAAGCTTCCACTTGTGATGGGTTACCTGTTGTAAGAGTTCTTGGTCTGTTCAGTATTGTTCCAACCTGTTGAATGTTGTTTGAGTACAGCACCCATTCAGTGTGGGTGACAGTTACAATACTTGGTGAAGTGGTAAATTTTTTTTTAGTTTGTATTCCTCTAGTAGCACCTGCTGTCTCTACATACTTTTGTCTGTTCTGAGTGTCACTTCTCTTTTGTCTTTATTTTATGACTAACAAAAAGTGGACATTATGCCTTTTCAGTGCCTCTTACATGAAAAATGAACAGTCTGGATTATAACATTCTTGTCTCAAGAAATTTTACACATTTTATTAGTGTTGAGAGATTCCTTTATCTGGGAAACCATATTCTCATATCTCACATATGTAATATTTGCTAGAGTCCTGGAGGTGGAAAGTACAATGTCTGCACTTGAAAGGAACGGTAGGGATATTTGCCATTTGGAGGGACATCTGAACTGTTGTAACTGTGCATCTCTACTAAGATAATGATAATGTGAATAATGGCTAAAGTGTTTCTTTTTTGAGTCACCGTACCTTGGTGGGAAACAGCCAGTGTCTAAAAATAAGAAATAAAAATTTGTGCTGATGCCATTCTAAGGTGTTATTAATCTCCTCAGTGTTCACATTTACCATCTTGTGGCTTGTGATACTCTCATCTGCAGAGGTTCCTGTTTCCATTTTCCTAAATTATGATTGTTTACCTCCTTTAAGTGTATTTTCTCTGGTGGCAATAGCTCTTATTTCATCTTCTATTTCTGACTTCTCCAGCTTCTTTCATCTCATTTATCTTAACTTTCCTTTAGTTTTGTTGAATTTCCACTTCCAATACTGCAGGTTTCCATGTCTCAGTGTATTCTTTGTTCTTTCCCCTCCCCCATGCTGTATTTATTATTGGTACATTTTCTGAGCAAGTTATTTTATTATGGGGAGAGGGAAACATATCAGTATTATGTTTGTTCATATTTATCAGACTTACTGACCCATTGGCAGTCTCCATCCATGAACCCTTTGTTTCTTACCTTCACACAAGCTGTTTGAAAGCAGACTGTCTTGTCACATTTTATGCCTATAGTTATTTACAAAAACAACTATTGCAAGCAGTGCACTTTGAAACTATATTGTATTTTATATGTACATTTGTTATATTTCTAAGGTAAAATTCACCTATATTTCTCTTCCCTCTCTACATGCCTGAACAATATGTTATGTATTTATTTTCTTCAGTGTTTATTACTTAAAAAGTTTTCTGTAATTTCTGTTGCATGCTAGAGCTAATTACAGGGATACTATACTTTTTCTAATTAGTTTACCTTTGTCAATTATACTACTAGTTCTTTTCTGTTTATGCTAAGAGTATCAGACCGTATTAAAAAGGAGGTTCGAAAGTAAAGGAGTGAATGGAGACAAGCATATGAGCAAAGTAACATTTATGATTATGTCTAATGTCTGATTGAAGCAAAGACTCTTTTTCGTGCCTTGCAGGTGACACTGAAAAATTCAAAGATATTTTTTTATTATGTATTGACACTATTTTGCTTTGGTTTAAAATAAATACATCACGCTTTGTTCATTTTAACTTGTTGATAAATCTGTTGTGTCATAGATTCACTAACGTTTTTCTTTCATTAACCCATCAATGTCTGGAGAAAGTTACATGCTTACACACAGCAGCATGATAGTAAAAGGAATGCAATGTAGTTTGTACTAATGAATTCTGAAAGAAGACAATCCTTGTTTGCTGATGGTGAAAAGTTGCAGGAAGACTGGAGACTTGAGGAATGGTCAAATAAGCATTTGTTAAAGTTTAACCCCAGTAACATCAATATAATTAAATTACGAGATGGGAGGAGGCTGATGTACTACCTGGGGAAAAAGAAAGATTCAACGAGAAGAAGAAAAAAAGCACCAACATAACATCAGCAGCAAAGAATTAAAAGGTTCCTAATAGTTTCATATGTTTGATGTTTACAAGCAATAAAAGTTCTGTATTTTCCAGCTCACCATTTTTTTCTGCCTTGAAGTGAGCCATTAATATACAGCCATATTCCAGCTCTGATTGAAATAATGACTAATTATCCAGCTTATCATTTTCCTTTCAGTAGCAATAGCAACATTGCTGTGATCCTTCAGTATGAGATCTGACATCACTCCAAGTCTTGCAAATGGAACCTTTACTCTGTTAAATGATTTGAGTTTGTCCTTTACCCCATTTGCCTTTATTTCCTCCATTCTTCCATAGAGGAGCAACTGAAACTTTCCTTCATTAACCCGTAAACGGTCCAAGCAGATCTACGTTCACATGTGTAGTGCTACAAATGTAGATCTATGTTTTTTTTACATATTTTCAAATATAACAAAAAAAAAAAAGTAGATCAAAGTTTTTTACACATTTTCAAATGTAAAAAACAAAACAAAAAGAAGATTACTTTTTTACATACTTTCAAATGTTGAAAAAACGTATATATATGTTTGGACCGTTTACGGGTTAAACATCATGTTGTTGTCCAAGTCCCATTGTAAGACTATACTCTCTTGAAGATTTGCTGTTTTAGAAGAGAGATGACTAAGTATAGAGACATCAGAAGCGGAGATAAGATTTTGTTCACATTTTTATCCCAGGGGATTAGCCACCCAGGATAGCCCAATAAAGCCATTGATGTGATGTGATGAATCCTCCGGCCTTGAAGTAGTTTTGAGGTGGTCAGTCCCTCAGCAATGGAAAGTGTTCAGCTTCATAATCTTGAGCATTACCCAAGACAATGAAGGTGAACACTTATCACGGCTGAGGGAATGACCACCTCAAAACTACTACTACTTGGCTGATGAACTTATCATATCATCTTAATCTTTCCACTGCTTCTGCTGTCTCCGTATTTAGCCATCTTTGTGTTTGTCTGAAGAAGCCTACCATGTTGACAAAATGTTTCAGTAATAAAGATTCTGACTGGTGCAAATGTCTTACTCCTCTGCTTGTTAATATTGTATACTGTTATTATAATAAAGCAGAGGTGAGTCTGATAAGTAAGGATGATATATAAATAACCTGCGCATAGGAGAATAAAACTTACAATATTTTGGTCTGACTTGTACCATTAACTAGTAACACAGAAGTGTGCAGGGAAGGGTGCCAGTATATATATGAGAAGGGGGAAGGGCCAGAAGAACGAGAGGACGATGTAACAGAGATTAAAGAAGGTGACGAGTTTGAAGTTGTGAATAATTTCTAGCCAGCATTACCAACATCATATCACACAGTTGGCTGGGGATCTAATTGCAAATCATAAAAAGCAATTAAAAGCAAATGGACTGGTGTTCACATTGCCACAAGCCTAAGAACAGAATAAACAAATAGTATATGGCAGTGGCATTACTGCCTAAATAAGGAAACCAAAAGAGGCTGTGGTGCTTACATTAGACTACATTTATGCTGTATATGCATTGACTGGAGGCCATATTGTAGATCAGACTGAGGATTTGTATGTATGTTTTTGTCTACTTCTCTGTGCTTACTGCCAGTTTACTGTGAGCTTAAGTCCCTTTAGCTATATTCCTTGGAATGTAGGCAAGAAAGGTACTCAATTACCTACACTTGGAAAATCCTGGAGGGACTGATCGTAAACCTGCACACCGAAATCACTCCATATGAACACGAGAGACTTGGCAGACGGTTCAGCATTCCTCCAATAAAAAAAAGGCACACAGCGTGTGCAGTAAGATAATTCAGAGTGTCAAGACGTCCCTCATCTTTTCCCTGTGCAAATGGGAAATTACTAACTGGTTGTCCTGAAGAGGGAACTCTAGTTCCTCAAATCAGTTCCTGACCAGCTGGGTTGTAGTTCATACATTGGACTGTATGTGACTATAAGTAACAGCCTGGTTGATCATGCCTTGATTCACCAGATCTGGTCTAGGATCAGGCCACATCCTTCCATTATTCTCCAGGGCTACAAAAACACACTGTGTAGAAGAAAAGTTTTAGAATTAAAGACGTCTAAAGCATGCATCTTACTCATTACCAGTGCTGCTTGATGCTGCTAGAAAAACCAGTTTTTGAGCTGCTGAATTCTCTCCAAGGAAAGTTTCTTTCAGTTCATACTCAATATCATCAAAGTTTTTATATGACTCATGCTGCATTAGCATTGAAGAAATTATTCTTAAATCAGGATCTAGAAATGTGTGGATTATTGTGATGCTGTGAGTAGTATAACTCTAGAATGTAATTAACACTGACATTCTGAGAGTTGACAGTGTGCCATCCAAGGCTGGGGGGGGAGGAATCTTGGATCACTGAAAGCTTTCTTGATAAAATTTTTTCACCAAGCCTTGGGAATCAATGAAAAAAAACTTGTAGTGAAACATTTCACTTAACCAGCAATGATTCTCCTGCTTCCGTTTTACATCTTTTAACCCATATTTCTGTGTGCGCAAAAAAAAAAAATTTTATTTTTTTTCAACAAACTGGCTGTATCCCACAGAGACAGGATGGCCCAAAAAGAAAAACAAAAGTTTCTCTTTTTAAATTTAGTAATTTATACAGGAGAAGGCGTTGCTAGCCCCTTGCTCCCGGCATTTTAGTTGCCTCTTACAACATGCATGGCTTACAGAGGAAGAATTCTGTTCCACTTACCCATGGAGATAACAGGAAATAAACAAGAACTAGTAAAAAAAAAAAAAAAAGAGGAGTGTGTGTGTTTTTTTTTTTAAACAAGTCGGCTGTCTCCCACCGAGGTAGGGTGACCCAAAGAGAAAATCCCCAAAAAGAAAATACTTTCATCATCATTCAACACTTTCACCTCACTCATACATAATCACTGTTTTTGCAGAGGTGCTCAGAACACAACAGTTTAGAGGCATATACGTAGAAAGATACACAACATATCCCTCCAAACTGCCAATATCCCGAACCCCTCCTTTAGAGTGCTTGTACATGTATGTGTAGTGTGACCTAAGTGTAAGAAGTAGTAGCAAGACGTACCTGAAATCTTGCATGTTTATGAGACAGAAAAATGACACCAGGAATCCTACCATCATGTAAAACAATTACAGGTTTCCACTTTACACTCACTTGGCAGGATAATAGTACCTCCCTGGGCGGCTCCTGTGTACCAACCTACTACCTAGGTTATTTCTACTTATCTTAATTCCATTTTCTCTCTCTCCACAACAAGATCTATTATGACCCCTTTCACAGTGATGTTATACATTTTTTTTTTTTAACAAGACAGCCGTCTCCCACCGAGGCAGGGTGACCCAAAAAGAAAGAAAATCCCCCCCCAAAAAAGAAAATACTTTCATCATTATTCAACACTTTCACCTCACACATAATCACTGTCTTTGCAGAGGCACTCAGATACGGCAGTTTAGAAGCCCCTCCAAACTATCAATATCCCAAACTCCTCCTTTAAAGTGCAGGCATTGTACTTCCCATTTCCAGGACTCATGTCTGGCTAACTGGTTTCCTTAAATCCTTCCACTAAATAGTATCTTGCTCACACTCCAACAGCTCGTCAGGTCCCAAAAACCATTCGTCTCCTTTCACTACTATCAAACACACACACACACACACCCACACCCACGCTTGCTGACCCCTACCCTTCCTTCCTTCCCCTACAGATTTATATACTCTACAAGTCATTCTACTTTGATCCACTCTCTCAAAATGACCAAACCACCTCAACAACCCCTCTTCAGCAGTCTGACTAATACTTTTAGTATCTCCACACCTCCTAATTTCCACACTCTGAATTCTCTGCATAATACTTACACCACACATTGCCCTTAGACAGGACATCTCCACTGCCTCCAGCTGCCTCCTTGCTGCAGCATTTACAACCCAAGCTTCACAACCATATAAGAGTGTTAGTACCACAATACTTTTGTACATTCCCTTTTTGCCTTCAGAGATGACATTTTTTGTCTCCACAGATACCTCAACGCACCACTCACTTTTTTTTCTAAATCAATTCTATGGTTAACCTCATCCTTCATAAACCCATCCACTGACAAGTCAACTCCCAAATATCTGAAAACATTCACCTGTTCCATACTCCCTCTCTCCAATGTGATATCCAATTTCTCTATCTAAATTGTTCGATACCCTCATCACCTTACTCTTATCTATGTTCAATTTCAAATTTCTACCTTTAAGCACCCTCCCAAACTCGTCCACTAACCTTTGTAACTTTTCTTTAGAATCTCCCATAAGCACAGTATCATCAGCAAAGAGGAACTGTGCCAACTCTCATTTTGTATTTGATTCCCCATAATTTAATCCCATCTCTCTTCCCAACACCCTAGCATTTACTTATTTTACAACCCCATCTATAAATATATTAAACAACCATGGTGACATCCCTGTGTAAAACCTACTTTTTTCGGGAAGTAGTCTCCTCCTCTCCTACATACCCTAACCTGAGCCTCACAATCCTCATAAGAACTCTTTACAGCATTTAGTAACTTACTACCTATTCCCATACACTTGCAACATCTGCCTCATTGCTCCCCCTATCCACTGTATCATATGCCTTTTCTAAATCCATAAATGCAATGAAAACTTCCCTACCTTTATCTAAAAACTGTTCACATATATGCTTCAAAGTAAACACTTGATCTACACATTCCCTACCCACTCTAAAGCCTCCTTGCTCATCTGCAATCCTACTCTCTGTCTTACCTCTAATTCTTTCAATAATAACCCTACAGTACACTTTACTTGGTATACTCAATGAACTTATTCCCCTATAATTTTTACAATCTCTTTTGTCCCCCCTTCCCTATATATAAAAGGGACTATACATGCTCTCTGCCAATTCCTAGGTACCTTCCCCTCTTTCATACATTCATTAAACAAAAATACCAACTACTCTTATAAGTAGTACATTGGTAGACAGCAACCACCCAGGGAGGCAGTAGCGTCCTGCCAAATGAGTGTAAAACGAAAGCCTGTAATTATTTTACATGATGGTAGGATTCCTGGTGTCTTTTGTCTGTTTCATAAATATGCAAGATTACAGGTACATCTTGCTACTTCTACTTACACTTAGGTCACACTACACATACATATACTACAAGCATATATGTACACACTCCTCAGGGTTTTCTACTATTTTCTTTCTAATTCTTGTTCTTGTTTATTTCCTCTTATCTCCATGGGGAATTGGAACAGAATTCTTCCTCCGTAAGCCATGCGTGTTGTAAGAGGCGACTAAAATGCTGGGGGCAAGGTGCTAGTAACCCCTTCTCTTGTATAAATTACTAAATTTACAAAGAGAAACTTTTGTTTTTCTTTTTGGGCCACCCTGCCTTGGTGGGATACGGCCGGTTTGTTGAAAAAGAAAAAAAATACTCCAACACAATATCCCCCTCTGCTTTTAACATTTCTGTCATGATCTCGTCAGTTCCAGCTGCTTTAACCCCTTTCATTCTACGTAATGCCTCGCACACCTCCCCATACTCCCATCCTGCTCTTCTTCACTCCTAAAAGATGTTATACTTCCCTGACCAGTGAATGAAATTACTGCCTCTCTTTCTTCATCGACATTCAGCAAAATTTCTTGCCAGTGCCTCTCCCACTCTTTCATCTGCTCTCCTTCTGCACTCTCTTCACCTTTCTTTTACTCTTCATATACTCTTTCTCTTCTTACAACACTTCTGCTTTGTAAAAACCTCTCATAAGCTACCTTCTTCTGTTTCATCACACCCTGTACTTTATCATTCCACCAATCACTCCTCTTCCTGCACCCACCCTCCTATAGCCACAAACTTTTGCCCCACATTCTAATACTGCATTTTTAAAACTATGCCAACCCTCTTCAACCCCCCCACAACTCATACTTGCACTAGACCACCTTTCTGCCAATAGTTGCTTATATTTCACCCTAACCTCCTCCTTCCTTAGCTTACACACTTTCACCTCTCTCTCTTACTTGCTGCTGCCATGTTCCTTATGTCCCATCTACCTCTTACTCTAACTGTAGCTACAACTATATAATGATCCGATATATCCGTTGCCCCCTTTATGAACGTGTACATCCTGAAGCATACCCATCAACCTTTTATCCACCAATACATAATCTAACAAACTACTTTCATTACGTGCTATATCATACAGTGGACCCTCGGTTATTGGCCCTTCCTGTTATCAGCCAACTCGGTTATGGGCTAGTTTTTCAGCTTCCGGTTATCTTCCATTATTTCACTTATTGGCTGTATGGGATGTGTACACCTGCCCGCCAGCAGCCGCTGCAGTCAGTCTGGCTGTGTCTCTAGGCGAGTGAGGAAGCTTCTGCTCTTTCATCCAAACATTTAGCTATAATCAGTTGTTTATGGTGGCTATTTATCAAGTGCAACTGTGAAATAAGTCACCACGGCCCCAAAGAAAGTTCTTAGTAAAGTTACTTTGGTAAAGAAACTGAGAAACACAATAGAATTCAAGGCAGGCAGGCAGGCATAGAAGCAGGGAGTGTAGCAGGCACGCAGGGAGTGTAACAGGCACGCAGGGAGTGTAGCAAGCACGCAGGGAGTGTAGCAGGCACGAAGGGAGTGTAACAGGCACGCAGGGAGTGTAGCAGGCACGCAGGGAGTGTAGCAGGCATGCAGGGAGTGTAGCAGGCACGCAGGGAGTGTAGCAGGCACGCAGGGAGTGTAGCAGGCATGCAGGGAGTGTAGCAGGCACGCAGGGCGTGTAGCAGGCACTCAGGGAGTGTAGCAGGCACGCAGGGAGTGTAGCAGGCACGCAGGGAGTGTAGCAGGCACGCAGGGAGTGTAGCAGGCACGCAGGGAGTGTAGCAGGCATGAAGGAAGTGTAGCAGACATGCAGGAAGTGTAGCAGGCACTCGAGAAGCCAGCATTAGTCTTCAATAATTTAATTGTTAAAAAAAAATTTTTTTGTGAATATTTTTGTCTGGAATGGATTAATTGTACTTACATTAATTCTCATGGGAAATATTATTTCGGTTTTAGGCTGAGGTTCAGGAACAGATTACGGCTGATATCCGAGGGCCCACCGTACCTTGTATACTTATTTATCCTCCTTTTCATAAAATATGCATTACTCATTACTAAACTTTTTTCTAAACAGAGCTCAATTATAGGCTCCCCATTTTCATTTACCCCTGGCACCCCAAATTTACCTACTACTCCCTCCACATTTTTACCCACTTTAGCGTTGAGATCCCCAACCACAAGTACTCTCTCACTTAGTTCAAAACTCTCCATACACTCACTCAACATTTCCCAATATCTCTCTCTCTCCTCTCTACATTTCTCTCTTCTCCAGGTGCATAAACACTTACTATAACCCACTTTTCACATCCAACCCTTATTTTACATCACATAATCCATGCCTTTATACATTTATATTCCCCCTTTTCCTACCATAATTGATCCTTCAACATTATTGCAATTTGCAGATGACTTCAGGTTTCAAATGTGGGAGGATAAAATTATGGTGTGTATATTCTTCTATATAGCTCTTCATCCAACTTAAAAATTATATTAAAAAGAACAGCTACTGCATTTCCACATTCGAGCATATATTAACTCTTAAACTGTCCAAATGTAGATCTATGTTCACTTTTTTTTTTTACGTAAAGCATGTAATAGAAAAAAAAATGTAGATCAACGTTCGGAGCGCCCCACACGTGAACGTAGGTCTACGTTTGGACAGTTTAAGAGTTAAAAATAAGAGCCAGCTTACCTTTGTAAGTATTGGCTGGTAGAACTGTCGGCGGGAGTTTGGTCTTGGGAGATAAAGTGGAGAGGCGCCAGTAGGAGGCAGGAATGGTGATTCCCGATATAAATCAGAAGCTAATGTGTTCCAGTACTCTAAGCAAATTTTGAATATTTCGGTATCATCGACTTCAGATATTAATATCAGGTACTGCAAAGCCTGAAAAAAAAAAATTACTTGTACAAACTGTGACAAATTTCTAATATTCATGCATGGTAGGAAATCATATCTCAGAACTTTCAATGTCTGTCAAGACTGAAAAACGTTGCAGCTTCTTGCATGGCTAACTAAATTCTAACCTCAATAATAATTTTAGGCAATAACAACTGTAAGAGGGCTGAGAAAAGAACAGAGGTGGTGGTAGTGGAGACTGATGAAGATCAAGATTGGTTAACCTCTATCACCCACAGCAGATGCAGAAGAACAGAATAAAGGTAGTGACTTGTATTGAAAGATTCTTTGCCTACACCCACAATGCAGCAGCATATAGGGGTCTGGTTGTTTTAAGCCAATAAGAGATTAAAACATATACATATACCCTGCCTCGGTGGGAGACGGCCGACTTGTTAAAAAAAAAAAAATATAGAAAAGGAGATCTTTTATTATTAGGATGTTTCACTAATAAGTAAAGACTCTTGTAGGTGAAATGTAATTAAGGCTCCCTTTTGTTACTTGCATCTTACGGTCATTTAGTTTATTACATCTATTTCTAATTTTCTATACAATTCTTTATTCACATTAGAAGAAAATGTTCATACTTTCACTTGTGATAGCAAACCATCAAATAAATTTCAAGTGTAGAAAAAATTAAAACAGATATTTAAATTCCTCGTCTGGTCACCTTTTCAAGATGGGATTTCTATTGGAAACAAGGCAAAAAATAAATGTTAAGTGTTAAGTAATCTGTGGAGGCAAAACTTTTATCAATGCAGGCAAAAAGAGGAATGTACTAGAGAAAAGTGGCACCAACAATGTTGTATGGTTATTAAACATGGGCTTTGAATGTTGTACTGAAGAGGAGGCTGGGGGAAGTAGAGCTGTTGTGTTCAAAAGGCAATAAGTGGTGTGAATATTATGCAGAGAATCTAGAGTTTAAAGATTAGGAGGTGCACAGTAACAAAACTATTATTCAATGGGTTGAGGAGGGGCTGTTGAAGTGGTTTGTACACCCAAAAATGATGGAGAAAAATAGGATGACTAAGAAGGTGTAAAAATCTGGGGTGGAGGGGAGGAGGAGGGGGGAGGGAGGGTCATCCTAAGAAAGGATGGAGGGAAGGAATAAAGGAAGTTTTGAGTGTTAGAGGATTGCGAGAGAATGTTAGATAGGAGTGAGTGGAGGCAAGTGTTTTTTATGATTTGACGTGCTGTTGGAATGCAAGCAAATTAACATTTATAAAAGGATTCAAGGAAACTGGTTATCCAGACTCAAGTCCAGGAGATGGGAAGGGCAGTGCCTGTACTTTGAAGGAGGGGTGGGGATGCTGTAATTAGAGGATTATCTGAACTGTGATATCAGATTTCAGCACAATTCTAGAGAGAGAGCAACTGCACAGTGAATGTTTTCATCTTTAGGTCACCCTGGTTTGGTAGGAGATGATGGCCTTTGTGAGGAATAAAAGATTATTAAATTCATTGGTGGGGGTGGGGGTAGGAAGTCTAAAACCTACAGGGGTCATACAGTAGGGGGTGGGAAGTCTAAAACCTACAGGGGTCATACAATATAGAGAAATGGGAGATACAGGGAAGCACAGGTCCAATCCCAGCTCCTCACCAGCATCAAAGAACCTTCCTTGCAGGGAAGGATGAATTTTAAACATTTTTTCACAGATAATTTTTACCCAATGGATTAATATTTTGTGTATGTTCATTATATTCACATATATTTACATTTGTTAGGTAGAAATTGGTTAAAAACTGTAGATAAAATAATTAAGATTTACTTAAGGATTAGTTATACATAATTTAGTTTGTCTTTAACAACTACAGCTAAAACACTGCCCTCCTAAATAAGAACAAAGGCAAATTACAGTAAGCCTACTCTCTGCAACTGGTGTATAACTGGAAAACTAAACCATTGCTTTCCTGAATAAGAGTTAGCAAGGTGTGAGAATGGGATAGTGTGTGTCAAGCTACAGCTTGCCCCTACACATCTGTACTCTAACTACATTATTGCTTTGTTCTGCTTTACTAACAAGTATACAATAAACTTTTCTTTCTGACACACTGGCCATCTCCCACCAAGGTAGGGTGACCCGAAAAAGAAGCACTTTCACCATCACTCATTCCATCACCAACTTCCCAGAGGCATGCCAACATTACATCTCAGATTCCCCTCCAAACTACAATATTCCATCCCTCCTTCAGAGTACAGGCACTGCACTCCCCACTTCCAAGACTCGAAGTGCAGCAAATCAATTTCCCTGAATCCCTTCATAAATGATAACCTGCTCACACTCAAACAGTATATCAACTCATAAAAACCTACTTATCTACACTCTCAGTTATCTAACACACTTACATGCCTGTTGGACATCCAAGCCCCTTGCATGCAAAGCCCCCATTACTCCCTCCCTCCAACGTTTCCTAGGATGATCC
Source organism: Cherax quadricarinatus (assembly GCF_038502225.1). Taxonomy (NCBI): domain Eukaryota; kingdom Metazoa; phylum Arthropoda; class Malacostraca; order Decapoda; family Parastacidae; genus Cherax; species Cherax quadricarinatus. The sequence continues at coordinate 1,351,709 of NC_091324.1, read as the reverse complement.
CTACCCTGTATTCCCTACATTACAGATTTATACACCCCCTTCTCCATCCTATCAAAATATCCAAACCACCTCAACAACTCCTCTTCAGTCCTCTGAATAATCCTTTTAGTAACCCCATACCTCCTCCTAATCTCCAAACAAGGAATTCTCTGCAAGATATTCACACCACACATTGCCCTCAGACATGACATTTCCATGTTTCATACCCATTTATGTGTGTGCTCATACTCTTATACATTCCCCCTTTTTGCTTGCATGGATAACATTCTGTCTCAAACTACCATTTTCCCCCCTCATCTTTCATAAACCCATCTGTCAACAAGGCAACTCTCAAATATTAGAGCTCTATTACTTCCTCCATACTCCCTCCTTCCAATCTGATATCTAACTTTTCATTACCTATTTTTCTTATTACTCTCATCACCTTGCTCTTTCCTATGTATACTTTTAATTTCCTCTTTTTACATACATTCCCATATTCCACGAACTTTTACAAATTTTCTTCAGTATCTCCCCAAGCACATCACTGACAATAAGCAACTGTAACAACTCCACTTCTTCTCTTCTACATACCAAAACCCATAGCCTCACTGTCCTCATAAAAACTCTTAAATGCTTTAAGCAACCTACCACCTATTACATACACTTATGATATCTGTCACATTATTCCCTATCCACCCTACCATATGCATTTTCAAAATCCATAAATGCAACAAAAGAACTTCCTTACCTTTATCTAAATATTGTTCACGTGTATGCTTCAATGGTCTTCACTTTCCCTACCCTCCCTGTCTTACCCTTAATTTGCTCATTTCTAACTATCTCCTTTATCCCCTTTTCATTTATATAATGAACTATTCATGCTCTTTGCCAATCCACAGGTACCTTCCCCTTTCATACAGTTACTAAACCAATGCACCACATGCTTTTAACATTGATCACATCAATCTCAGATGTTTTACCCATTTTCATTCTACCCACAGCCTTGCACACCGCCCCCCATACTCTTACGTGGCTCTTCCTCACTCCTAAAAGATGCTATACCTCCCTGCCCAATATAGCTCCTCTAAATATTCCCTCCATCTCCAAATATAGCTCCTCAAAATATTCCAAATACAGTTCCTCAAAATATTGTCTCCATCTTCCCAATACCTCCAACTCCCAATCTAATAACTTCCCTCTTTTGGTTTTAACTGTTACATCCATTCATTCCCTATGCTTGCTCAACTTAATATCACTCAAAAACTTTTTTTTTTTTTTTTCAGCAAAATTTAAAACCAAAACCTCACCCACTATCATTTGCTCGCCCTTTACACGCCTTTCACCACTCTCTTGACCTCACTTTTACTATCCCCATACTTCGCCCTCCTCATATCACTTCTGCTCTGTGAAAATCTCTTGTATGCTAGCTTTTTCTTCCTTACCACTTTTTTTTTTTTTTTTAAGATGTCAGCCACTTCCCACCGAGGCAGGGTGACCCAAAAAGAAGAGAAACCCAAAAAGAAAGAAAAAACTTTCATTATTATTCAACACTTTCACCATTACTCATATATAATAACTGTCTTTGCAGATTCACTCACATACGACAGTTTAGACATCCCTCCAAACTGCCAATATCTTAAACGCCCTCCTTCAAAGTGCAGGCACTCTACTTCCCATTGTACTTCCACTCTCTATACCTAATTAGTATTCTACCAATTGCTCCTCTTTCCTCCTGAATCCACCCTCCTATACCCACAAACTTCTGCTGCACATTAACACTGCATTCTTAAATCTACCCCATATCTCTCTGCAACCTCCTCATTACTCAGCTTTCTCCAAACACTTCCTCCTTTAATATATAAATTTTTACTTGTGTCTTAATCACTAATAACAATCTCCTTTTACCCTATCTACCTCTTACTCTCACTGTAGTTACAATTAAATGATCTGATAGATGTAGCCCCTCTAAAATATACACATCCAGAACTCTACCCATCAACATAGTAGGGGTCATCCTAGAAAAGGATGGAGGGAGGGGGTGAAAGAGGTTTTGTGTGCAAGGGGCTTGGACATATAGCAGGCATGTATGAGCATGTTAGATAGGAGTGAATGGAGACGAATGGTTTCAGGGGTTTGATAAGCTGTTGGAGTGAACAGGGTAATATTCTGTGAAGGGATTCAGGGAAACTGGCTAGCTGGACTGAGTCCTCTCACGCCACCACACTACACAACTCACCGTTACTCTTACTCCCTCTCTGCTGTTTTTCTAGAAATTCGTTGTGAATTCTTTGCCAGAGCTGAGTATCCGAGTGCCAGAGGCCACTCGAAGCCACATGGAGCAAGTCACGTGGGTTAACAAGCCAGATCCCAAGCCACATGCTGTGGTCTGCTGCCCACATCACCATACTGCTCGCATCACTCCCTGATGTTACGATGCTGCCCAACGTCACCCAGGACGTCACACTGTACGTCTGCCCGACGTCACCTTGTAACATCACCCATGACGTCTGCCTGAGGTCACCATGCTGTCTGATGTCACCTCACGACGTCACGCCTGACGTCACCTCACGACGTCACGCCTGACGTCACCACAGGATGTCACATTGACAGTGTTATAGTTTCACAGTGAGCAAATTTGTTTCAGTGTTGTCAAGAAGATATATGTCATATGTTAATTTCCTCTCAAGTCAGTGTTCTCACATGTTTGTGTATGGCTTAGTGTCGATATATGCACAGAAAAACGTCATCTGCTAGTGCAAGTCACGTAACTGCATATGCAGTGCGGGTGTGTGCAGTTTTCCATGTGTCCTGTGTGGTATGAGCACAGCTGTGTGTGTGGACCACAGTATGTTCTGAGCCCAGACCACTGGTAGCACCTTGTGTTACTTGTCACCCGTTGTGACTGTTGACAGTTGACATTAGTCAGTCCAGGCGTCAGTTACAGCTATCTGAGCCCCCCTTGTACAGAAAGCTCTGATTATTCGCCGCTCATAGATGCCCTGCAGTCATACCTACTACGACTCCCAGTTGAGACTTATTTCACTCCACCTCCTGACTGTCAGAGTGCAGTTATTTGTAGAAAACCAGTCTGAGGACGCTTAAGACTAACCTCTACTATGACTCCAACTGTCGAGAGAATGATACCGTCAAGCTACAGTAGCCCTGTCAGCAAGTGATTGTCTGACTCGTGTCACAGCTTCAGTGAACAGCCTGCACAAAGATGATGTCACTTTGACTGCTAGCTCGCTCACTCCAGTTAGGGTGTTTCACCTGAATTGTCCCTGCTACAACTTACTCCACTCTCGCCGGCAGTGACAGCCCCAGCAACAAGACCAGTCGAGAAATGTCCTCCTGAGTCGCTTGCCAGAAGCCCTGCCCAATTGCCGAGGACTGACAACGCTTCACTCGAGGGTACCAGCAGGTTGTGCCCCAGGATGAGTGACCCTGCAGCGATTATTATGATGACTGCTTCGCCATTCCAGAGGAGACCGTACCCTGTTACATCACAGCTCAGCTGCAGCGATGTCTCCTGTATTGCAGTATCTGTCCAGACACAGGAAGGCATGCAGTGATGCCTCCGAGGGTCACTGCCTTGGACCACGATGTTTTAGCACACCCCCACCATTTTTTTCTTCCCTCCCTGTAGGAAGTTTTTTTCCTATGTCCACATCTATTTTCGTTTTTTTAACAAGTTGGCCATCTCCCACCGAAGCAGGGTGACCCAAAAAGAAAATACTTTCATCATCATCATTCAACACTTTCACCTCACTCACACAATCACTGCTTTTGAAGAGGTGCTCAGAACACAACAGTTTAGAAGTATACACATATAAAGATACACAACACACCCCTCTAAACTGCCAATATCCCAAACCCCTCCTTTAAAGTGCAGGCATTGTACTTCCCATTTATAGGACTCAAGTCCGGCTATATAAAAATAACTGGTTTCCCTGAATTCCTTCACTAAATATTACCCTGCTCACACTCCAACAACTCGTCAGGCCACGATTACCATTCGTCTCCATTCACTCTTATCTAACACACTCATGCACGCTTGCTGGAAGTCCAAGCCCCTCACCCACAAAACCTTTACCCCTTCCCTCCAACCTTTTCGAGGACGATCCCTGCGCCGCCTTCCTTTCCCTACATATTTATACCCTCTCCATGTCATTCTACTCTGATCCATTCTCTCTTAATGACCAAACCACCTCAACAACCCCTCTTCAGCCCTCTGACTAATACTTTTATTAACTCCACACCTCCTAATTTCCACACTCCGAATTTTTTGCATAATATTTACACCACACATTGCCCTTAGACAGGACACCTACGCTGCCTCCAACCGTCTCCTCGCTGTAGCATTTACAACTCAAGCTTCACACCCATATAAGTGTTGGTACCACTACACATACTTTCATACATTCCCTTCTTTGCCTCCATAGGTAAAGTTTTTTTGTCTCCACATATACCTCAATGCACCACACACCTCCTTTCCTTCATCAATTCTATGATTAACCTCATCCTTCATCAATCCATCTGCTGACACGTCAACTCCCAAATATCTGAAAACATTCACTTCTTCCATACTCCTCCTCTCCAATTTGATATCAAAATTTTCTTTATCTAAATCATTTGATACCCTCATCACCTTACTCTTTTCTATGTTCACTTTCAACTTTCTACCTTTACACATTCTCCCAAACTCGTCCGCTAAACTTTGCATTTTTTCTTTAGAATCTCCCATAAGCACAGTATCATCAGCAAAAAGTAACTGTCAATTCCCATTTTGTATTTGATTCCCCATAATTTAATCCCACCCCTCTCCCAAACACCCTAGTATTTACTTCTTTTGCAACCCCATCTATAAATATATTAAACAACCATGGTGACATTACACATCCCTATCTAAGACCTACTTTTACCGGGAAGTAGTCTCCCTCTCTTCTACACACCCTAACCTGAGCCTCACTATCCTCATAAAAACTCTTTACAGCATTTAGTAACTTACCACCTATTCCATATACATGCAACATCTGCCACATTGCTCCCCTATCCACTCTATCATATGCCTTTCTAAATCCATAAATGCAATAAAAACTTCCCTACCTTTATCTAAATACTGTTCACATATATGCTTCAATGTAAACACCTGATCTACACATCCCCTACCCACTCTAAAACCTCCTTGCTCATCCGCAATCCTACATTCTGTCTTACCTCTAATTCTTCCAATAATAACCCTACTGTAAACTTTTCCTGGTATACTCAGTAAACTAATTCCTCTATAATTTTTACAATCTCTTTTGTCCCGCTTCCCTTTATATAAAGGGACTATACATGCTCTCCACCAATCCTTAGGTACCTTCCCCTCTTTCATACATTTATTAAACAAAAATACCAACCACTCCAACACTGTATCTCCCCCTGCTTTTAACATTTCTGTCATGATCCCGTCAGTTCCAGCTGCTTTACCCCCTTTCATTCTACGTAATGCCTCATGCACCTTCCCCACACTTAAATCCTGCTCTTCTTCACTCCTTAAAGATGGTATACCTCCCTGGCCAGTGCATGAAATTACCGCCTTCCTTTCTTCGTCGACATTGAAAAGTTCCTCAAAGTATTCTCAACATCTACCCAATACCTCCGTCTCCCAATCTACTAACTCTCCTACTCTGTTTTTAACTGACAAATCCATACGTTCCCTAGGCTTTCTTAACTTGTTTAACTCCAAAATTTTTTATTTTCATTAAAATTTCTTGACAGTGCCTCTCTCACTCTCTCATCTGCTCTCCCTTTGCACTCTCTTCACCTTTCTTTTACTCTCCATATACTCTACTCTTCTTATAACACTTCTGCTTTGTAAAAGCCTCTCATAAGCTACCTTTTTCTCTTTTATCACACCCTTTACTTCATTCCACCAATCACTCCTCTTTCCTCCTGCACTCACCCTCCTATAACCACAAACTTCTGCCCCACATTCTAATACTGCATTTTTAAAACTATTCCAACCCTCTTCAACCCCCCCACTACTCATACTTGCACCAGCCTACCTCTCTGCCAATAGTTGCTTTTATCTCACCCGAACTTCCTCCTCCCTTAGTTTACACTTTCACTTCCCTCTTACTTGTTGTTGCCATTTTCCTCATGTCCCATCTACCTCTTACTCTAACTGTAGCTACAACTAGATAATGATCCGATATATCAGTTGCCCCTATAAACGTGTACATCCTGACGCCTACCCATCGACCTTTTATCCACCAATACATAATCTAACAAACTACTTTCATTACGTGCTATATCATACCTTGTATATTTATTTATCCTCTTTTTCATAAAATATATATTACTTATTACCAAACCTGTTTCTACACATAGCTCAATTAAAGGCTCCCCATTTTCATTTGCCCCTGGCACCCCAAATTTACCTACTACTCCCTCCACAACATTTTTACTCACTTTAGCATTGAAATCTCCAACCACAAGCACTCTCACACTTGGTTCAAAACCACCCACACATTCACTCAACATTTCCCAAAATCTCTCTCTCTCCTCTACACTTCTCTCTTCTCCAGGTGCATATATGCTTACTATAACCCACTTTTCACATCCAACTTTTATTTTACTCCACATGTGCACCTACCATCCGACTTACGACCTGCTCGACTTAGGACCACTCGACTTACGACCGTGTTTTTTATGCCAAATTTCTGGGAAATAAACAACTATTTGTGTTGTACACAGTGTTTATCCTAAACCTTACAGTATAAAATACAGTACTAACAGCATAAAAAGTAAAGTAAAACATGAAATACCAAAATAAAACAATAAAATAAAGTCATTACAAAAATGTTTTGTTGATATTCAGTAGTAAAGTTCGACTTACGACCATTTCGACTTACGACCGGTTTCTCGGAACCGAACTCGGTCGTAAGTCGGATGGTAGGTGTATATGTATGTATGTTTTTTATTCTATGTTCTGTTCTTGCAAGAGAGACCAAGTTTTTTTCCAGTCAAGGATGGTCAAGGACAACCATGGGTAGGTGGCCGAGCAAATGTAGACAGCAGGCCTACGATGTATGCCCAGTTGAGTTCGTATTTCATGCCACTGACTGTTCAATTGCCTCCCAGCATCCATAAGGGGGATTACCAATAGACTCCTGGCTGTCTTCAAGAAGGCACTGGACAGGCACCTAAAGTCAGTACCTGACTAACTGGGCTGTGGTTCGTACATCAGCTTGCGTGCGGCCAGCAGTAACAGCCTGGTTGACCAGACCCTGATCCACCATGAGGCCAGGTCTCAGACCGGGCTGTGGGGGCGTTGACCCCCGAAACCCTCTCCAGGTAAACTCCAGGTAATGCTCGTGCTGCCACCTATAGGCCCACCCAATTCAGCCGCACCACGCTTACCTTGCCCTCACTCAGGCAGCTGACTTCACTCAGGAAACAAGGTCCACCCCCTCCCTCCCTCGTGGGCATGGCCACTTAAACACACTGCCTGTGTACCAAGAACCCAAATAAAGCCTCCAAAGAGTATCATTTATACCCGCTACCAAATACACACGTAATCGATTTATGATATGGTGATTGTGTGAATGATGGTGAAAGTGTTGAATGATGATGAAAGTGTTTCTTTTTTGGGTCACCATGCCTCGGTGGGAGACGGCTGATGTGTCAAAAAAAAAACTAACTGCTGTCAATGCACTTTATATCAAATCTCTATACTTTTTTATCATCTTCTGAAAATATGTATTACCCATTACCAAACCTCTTTCTGTACAAAGTTCAATTAAAAGCCCCCCCCTTTATCATTTACTCCTGGCATCCCAAACTTATCTACTATACCCTCTACAACAGTTTCTCTCACTTTAGCACTTAAATCCACTACCACAATTATACTCATTTGATTCAAAACTCCTTAAAACATGAGGTGATCACCCAAAATCACTCTCTCTCTACCTATTTTTCACATCCCATCCTAATTTAATCCACATAATCCCTGAATTTATAGAATTATATTCCCTCTTTTCCTACCATAACAGTTCATTCAACATTACTACTACACTACCCCTTCCTTAGCTTTAACTCAGCTACACCTCAACTTATACCATGTATTTCTCCCCACTGAAAATTTAACCTTCACAGGTTTGTTACACATAAGAGGGAGGACATCCAGCTACTTTTCATTTATAACAATCACTAATCAACTTTTTCACATCATCTGTACTACATTAAGGCACATTCAAACATCTGAACTTTAAATTATTCTTGTTTTTAAATTTAATTTAGTATTAATTACTAAATTCAAACACTCAATATAATGAACTAATATGGGGTTGTCCAAATGTCTGTTAATAAGAATGTTAGAAAATGTGAAAAAACAAAAAAGGACTAAAGTATTCTACTGTACATCTAACATAGTACTTTCAAACAGCAATACTCGCACCTTGGACAGAGTACTGTACAATTTTCAGTTATACTGCAATAAACATTGAAAAATAAAGTTATAAGTAGAATTTATGTAGTGGATTTTACACATTATTTCAAAAAATTCTTTACACTGAGGGTTTGCTGTATATTAAACAATGTTTAATACTATTTACAAGTAAAAGAAAAAGACACCAATTATGTAAAATATTTGGTAAAAGACTTTGGAAAAGAAAACTGAAATTAGATATGATACATTATGGCTAAGGAACAAATTTTCAATTATAAACTGGGTTAGTTAGTATGAATTTTCAGGAATACAACACTGTTGTAAATTGAGGCCCTCTGCTGTATTTCTACTGTGCTGAACATGTTGGGTTTGGAGGGATATGTTGTGTATCTTTATATGTGTATGCTTCTAGACTGTTGTATTCTGAGCACCTCTGCAAAAACAGTGATAATGTGCGAGTGTGGTGAAAGTGTTGAATGATGATGAAAGTATTTTCTTTTTGGGGATTTTCTTTCTTTTTTGGGTCACCCTGCCTCGGTGGGAGACGGCCGACTTGTTGAAAAAAAAAAAAAAAAAAAAAAAGTTTAATACTATTTACAAGTAAAAGAAAAAGACACCAATTATGTAAAATATTTGGTAAAAGACTTTGGAAAAGAAAACTGAAATTAGATATGATACATTATGGCTAAGGAACAAATTTTCAATTATAAACTGGGTTAGTTAGTATGAATTTTCAGGAATACAACAATGTTGTAAATTGAGGCCCTCTGCTGTATTTCTACTGTGCTGAACATGTTGGCAACTGATGATAAAGACAAGTGAAAAAATGTTTAAACAAGAAAACTGCAAAGTGGAGAATTTTATTTTTACACTATTGACATGTACAGTGGGTGTTAGCTGATGAACCTCATTACATACATTATGGTCCAATAGGACTATGTTAATCATTCCCATGCTTCAAATCCTCCAATTTATGACAATGTATGAGAAGAAACCATAGTAATTTTTACTCAGCAGAACAAAAAGATGTTCTGATAAATTTAAAGGTACCTAGAATGTGTCTCAACTGTTTTGAGGGGGGATGTACAATAGCACAGATTTGTCCCTAACAGAAGAAAACTAACAGAATATAAGAAGTACAGTATAAGTTACTATTGTACTTCGAACAAGGAGCTATTCCCTCCCTTAGTGATAAAAAGGTAATAAGTGATATTTAAAACTCCATTGCTCACAAATATATTAACTTACTTTAAGGAGAGCTTCACTTAGTTGCTTTCTCTCCACTAATGAGCCACGCTCCTTAAGGAAGGTACATAAGAATAAGGCCAGGTTTTGTATGAACTGTTGCTCTGCATCTTGACCATTGGCATATGCATCTCTGATATTAGTTTCTAACGGCAACATCTGAAAGCAAAATTTTAGGAACTTTAGCATTGAGACATAGTAAACACCTGTTGCCAATACCAAGAGGAAATTCCTTATTATGAGATTACACAAGTGTTTCAAGTCTGTTCTCAACTTATTATATATTCCAAATTTACTGTTCAGAAATATATAGGTTAAAAACTTAAATAAAATTAATGTAAAGTATGGCTACCCTTCTCTGTAGTTCTATTATTATTTGAAAATTCCTGGGAAAGTGCTAATACAGACCTTCAGGAATTTTCCAGTGGACAAATTTTCTCAATGGATCCAGTTATTAGCACATGCCTAAAGGAAGGTAAAAATCTTGGGCAGACATCTGGCATCTGGGGCTAAAGCTTTTTACAATGCCAAATTCTGTGTATGAGCATATTGCCTGCTCCTGGTTTTCACCATTTTCCTTACATACAGTTATAGCTGAGCCAAACATGACATGTTCTTTGGATTCCTCATAAAATAGCCTACATAATGATACTAATTTCATCATCCTGTATTTATAGTTGTATACACAAATAATTTGTGTATTGTTCAAGTCATGGTATTATGCATTTTTATTCTTTATTTGGCTCTATATTCATTATTTGGCTGTATATTTGTAAATGTATGAAAGAGGGAAAGGTACCTAGGGATTGGCAGAGAGCATGTATAGTCCCTTGAGAGTAATTGTGGTAGGGGACTTGAATGCTGAAGTAGGAGAAACTTTTAGAGAGGGTGTGGTAGGTAAGTTTGGGGTGCCAGGTGTAAATGATAATGGGAGCCCTTTGATTGAACTTTGTATAGAAAGGGGTTTAGTTATAGGTAATACATATTTTAAGAAAAAGAGGATAAATAAGTATACACGATATGATGTAGGGCGAAATGACAGTAGTTTGTTGGATTATGTATTGGTAGATAAAAGACTGTTGAGTAGACTTCAGGATGTACATGTTTATAGAGGGGCCACAGATATATCAGATCACTTTCTAGTTGTAGCTACACTGAGAGTAAAAGGTAGATGGGATACAAGGAGAATAGAAGCATCAGGGAAGAGAGAGGTGAAGGTTTATAAACTAAAAGAGGAGGCAGTTAGGGTAAGATATAAACAGCTATTGGAGGATAGATGGGCTAATGAGAGCATAGGCAATGGGGTCGAAGAGGTATGGGGTAGGTTTAAAAATGTAGTGTTAGAGTGTTCAGCAGAAGTTTGTGGTTACAGGAAAGTGGGTGCAGGAAGGAAGAGGAGCGATTGGTGGAATGATGATGTAAAGAGAGTAGTAAGGGAGAAAAAGTTAGCATATGAGAAGTTTTTACAAAGTAGAAGTGATGCAAGGAGGGAAGAGTATATGGAGAAAAAGAGAGAGGTTAAGAGAGTGGTGAAGCAATGTAAAAAGAGAGCAAATGAGAGAGTGGGTGAGATGTTATCAACAAATTTTGTTGAAAATAAGAAAAAGTTTTGGAGTGAGATTAACAAGTTAAGAAAGCCTAGAGAACAAATGGATTTGTCAGTTAAAAATAGGAGAGGAGAGTTATTAAATGGAGAGTTAGAGGTATTGGGAAGATGGAAGGAATATTTTGAGGAATTGTTAAATGTTGATGAAGATAGGGAAGCTGTGATTTCGTGTATAGGGCAAGGAGGAATAACATCTTGTAGGAGTGAGGAAGAGCCAGTTGTGAGTGTGGGGGAAGTTCGTGAGGCAGTAGGTAAAATGAAAGGGGGTAAGGCAGCCGGGATTGATGGGATAAAGATAGAAATGTTAAAAGCAGGTGGGGATATAGTTTTGGAGTGGTTGGTGCAATTATTTAATAAATGTATGGAAGAGGGTAAGGTACCTAGGGATTGGCAGAGAGCATGCATAGTTCCTTTGTATAAAGGCAAAGGGGATAAAAGAGAGTGCAAAAATTATAGGGGGATAAGTCTGTTGAGTGTACCTGGTAAAGTGTATGGTAGAGTTATAATTGAAAGAATTAAGAGTAAGACGGAGAATAGGATAGCAGATGAACAAGGAGGCTTTAGGAAAGGTAGGGGGTGTGTGGACCAGGTGTTTACAGTGAAACATATAAGTGAACAGTATTTAGATAAGGCTAAAGAGGTCTTTGTGGCATTTATGGATTTGGAAAAGGCGTATGACAGGGTGGATAGGGGGGCAATGTGGCAGATGTTGCAAGTGTATGGTGTAGGAGGTAGGTTACTGAAAGCAGTGAAGAGTTTTTACGAGGATAGTGAGGCTCAAGTTAGAGTATGTAGGAAAGAGGGAAATTTTTTCCCAGTAAAAGTAGGCCTTAGACAAGGATGTGTGATGTCACCGTGGTTGTTTAATATATTTATAGATGGGGTTGTAAGAGAAGTAAATGCGAGGGTCTTGGCAAGAGGCGTGGAGTTAAAAGATAAAGAATCACACACAAAGTGGGAGTTGTCACAGCCGCTCTTTGCTGATGACACTGTGCTCTTGGGAGATTCTGAAGAGAAGTTGCAGAGATTGGTGGATGAATTTGGTAGGGTGTGCAAAAGAAGAAAATTAAAGGTGAATACAGGAAAGAGTAAGGTTATGAGGATAACAAAAAGATTAGGTGATGAAAGATTGAATATCAGATTGGAGGGAGAGAGTATGGAGGAGGTGAACGTATTCAGATATTTGGGAGTGGACGTGTCAGCGGATGGGTCTATGAAAGATGAGGTGAATCATAGAATTGATGAGGGAAAAAGAGTGAGTGGTGCACTTAGGAGTCTGTGGAGACAAAGAACTTTGTCCTTGGAGGCAAAGAGGGGAATGTATGAGAGTATAGTTTTACCAACGCTCTTATATGGGTGTGAAGCGTGGGTGATGAATGTTGCAGCGAGGAGAAGGCTGGAGGCAGTGGAGATGTCATGTCTGAGGGCAATGTGTGGTGTGAATATAATGCAGAGAATTCGTAGTTTGGAAGTTAGGAGGAGGTGCGGGATTACCAAAACTGTTGTCCAGAGGGCTGAGGAAGGGTTGTTGAGGTGGTTCGGACATGTAGAGAGAATGGAGCGAAACAGAATGACTTCAAGAGTGTATCAGTCTGTAGTGGAAGGAAGGCGGGGTAGGGGTCGGCCTAGGAAGGGTTGGAGGGAGGGGGTAAAGGAGGTTTTGTGTGCGAGGGGCTTGGACTTCCAGCAGGCATGCGTGAGCGTGTTTGATAGGAGTGAATGGAGACAAATGGTTTTTAATACTTGACGTGCTGTTGGAGTGTGAGCAAAGTAACATTTATGAAGGGATTCAGGGAAACCGGCAGGCCGGACTTGAGTCCTGGAGATGGGAAGTACAGTGCCTGCACTCTGAAGGAGGGGTGTTAATGCTGCAGTTTAAAAACTGTAGTGTAAAGCACCCTTCTGGCAAGACAGTGATGGAGTGAATGATGGTGAAAGTTTTTCTTTTTCGGGCCACCCTGCCTTGGTGGGAATCGGCCGGTGTGATAATAAAAAAAAAGGGGGACAAAAGAGATTGTAAAAATTATAGAGGAATAAGTTTACTGAGTATACCAGGAAAAGTGTACGGTAGGGTTGTAATTGAAAGAATTAGAGGTAAGACAGAATGTAGGATTGCAGATGAGCAAGGAGGCTTCAGAGTGGGTAGGGGATGTGTAGATCAAGTGTTTACACTGAAACACATATGTGTACAGTATTTAGATAAAGGTAGGGAAGTTTTTATTGCATTTATGGATTTAGAAAAGACTTGATAGAGTGGATAGGGGAGCAATGTGGCAGATGTTGCAAGTATATGGAATAGGTGGTAAGTTACTAAATGCTGTAAAGAGTTTTTATGAGGATAGTGAGGCTCAGGTTAGGGTGTGTAGAAGAGAGGGAGACTACTTCCCAATAAAAGTAGGTCTTAGACAGGGATGTGTAATGTCACCATGGTTGTTTAATATATTTATAGATGGGGTTGCAAAAGAAGTAAATGCTAGGGTGTTCAGCAGAGGGGTGGGATTAAATTAACCCTTTGACTGTTTACGCCGTATAAATACGTCTTACGCACCACTGTTTCTGACGTATATATACTCATAAATTCTAGTGGCTTCAAATCAAGCAGGAGAAACCTGGTAGGCCCACATGTGAGAGAATGGGTCTGTGTGGTCAGTGTGCACCACATAAAAAAAATTCTGCAGCACACAGTGCGTAATGAGAAAAAAAACTGACCGTTTTTTTGGATTAAAACGCCGACTTAGAGGTGTATTTTCGTATAGTATTTATCGTTGTATTCTCGTTTTCATAGTCTTAGGTGATAAAATGGAAAACATATTACAGAAATAGAGATGATTTTCATTACTTTCACGATGAAAACGACCTTGAAACTGAGCTCAAAGTAGCGGAAATGTTCAATTTTTACCTATGTTCAGGAGTAAGCAAATCACACCACACGTCCAATACACGTCAACTGGGAAGTCTAATATTCTTTCTCTAGTGCGCTGATATTATTTATACCATTTTTAAAATAATGCAGTAGTCTGCATACCAGTAAATTTTGTATTTTTTGTATGAATAAAAAATCAAAATAGAAAGCAATAGTAATATAAGAGGGGCCTAGAGATGCGACTAATGAACAGAGGATATGTTATTTTAGTGCCAAGAATGTCTACCTTGTTTATTCTGGATCCTATTTTGAAATTGGCATCTTTTTTGATTTGCATGAAACTGACCAAATTGCCAATTTCTGACTTTATTGGGTGGTTCAAATTGGTAAATGGGCGGTTTCTTGTACTCAACTGATAGATAAAATGGAGTTCTAAAGAAATAGCTATGAGTTTGGTCAACTGGAACAACGGAATTTGCTAAAAACAGGGCTCAGAGTCGGCGAAATCGCCGATACGTATATGTCGCTGAGACCGCTAACTTCGCAGTAGCCTAATTCCGTGAGTTTTCGACCAAATTTCGAACTTTTGGTGTCATTACCATTGGGAAAAGATTCTCCATCATTTCATAAGAATTTTTTTTTTCCAAAAATTTTGCGACATAGAATGACAGTTTCAGAAAGGGGCCTGCGACAGTCAAAGTGTTAAGGGGAATTAAATACAAAATGGGAATTGACACGGTTGCTTTTTGCTGATGATACTGTGCTTATGGGGGATTCTAAAGAAAAATTGTAAAGGTTAGTGGATGAGTTTGGGTGTGTGTGTAAAGGCAGAAAGTTGAAAGTGAACATAGAAAAGAGTAAGGTGATGAGGGTATCAAATGATTTAGATAAAGAAAAATTGGATATCAAATTGGAGAGGAGTAGTACGGAAGAAGTGAATGTTTTCAGATACGTGCTTGGGAGTTGACATGTCGGCGGATGGGTTTATGAAGGACGAGGTTAATCATAGAATTGACGAGGGGAAAAAAGGCGAGTGGTGCGTTGAGGTATATGTGGAGATAAAAAACGTTATCTATGTAGGCAAAGAAGGGAATGTATGAAAGTATAGTAGTACCAACATTCTTACATGGGTGTGAAGCCTGGGTTGTGAATGCAGCAGCGAGGAGGCGGTTGGAGGCAGTGGAGATGTCCTAAGGGCAATGTGTAGTGTAAATATTATGCAGAAAATTCGGAGTGTGGAAATTAGGAGAAGGTGTGGAGTTAATAAAAGTATTAGTCAGAGGGCTGAAGAGGGGTTGTTGAGGTGGTTTGGTCATTTAGAGAGAATGGATCGAAGTAGAATGACATGGAGAGCGTATAAATCTGTAGGGGAAGGAAGGTGGGGTAGGGGTCGTCCTCGAAAAGGTTGGAAAGAAGGGGTAAGGGAGGTTTTGTGGGCGAGGGGCTTGGGCTTCCGGCAGGCGTACATGAGCGTGTTCGATAGGAGTAAATGGAGACGAATGGTATTTGGGACCTGACGATCTGTTGGAGTGTGAGCAGGGTAATATTCAGTGAAGGGATTCAGGGAAACCGGTTATTTTTATATAGCCGGACTTGAGTCCTGGAAATGGGAAGTACAATGCCTGCACTCTAAAGGAGGGGTTCGGGATATTAGCAGTTTGGAGGGATATGTTGTGTATCTTTATATAAGCTTTTTTTTTTTGGTCACTGATCCCTCCAGTTGAATTCTGAGATTTGTTTATTGTCCATTTGAGAGCTATGTTAAAACCAACTACATTAAACTTTCCATTTGTTCTTTGAATAACCAAATGGCTTATCATGAACAGGTCACAAACCTCAAACATACCATATATAAGAATCCTTCCAGATACCTGCATCTTCTGATGTTACAATCAGCGCCTGAAATATTAGTTGGGCATCTCCTATCTTGCTGTTTTACATGGCATCTACTACATCACTTACTTGCATAATTAATGCAACCTCATTTTCAATGATGCCTAAAAATTACAGTATTTCCGAGTCAGGCTCTCTACAACTTCTGCTCACTGGCCTTTACGTACATTTTGCAATTTACAATATGTATACTTGTTTATAGGTTACATATAAATTCAGCATGTTATCTATCACCAACTATTCCTCTATATTTCAACATCTATAATGTCTCAAAGACTATTCTTTTTTAAAATGAGCACTTAAAAATATTGACTTTGTAGATGCCATGAACCCAACCCTAATTTTTTCATGTGTGCACACACATTTGTGTAGCTCCATGTCTGTATATCAGATTACCAGGAATCTGTTATTGCTTTTAAAGCAAAGCAAATTCTTTTAAAGACTACAATCCTGATGATAATACTGTCACTCTGGAAAATAAACTAATATTTTTTAGTTGCTGTATTTATGGTTTTGTGTGCAAGTACAAGTAAATTTCTTGAAAGATCAGGCACTCAAAAATTGTAAATTACAATTATTATTATTACACAGCACAAAATCACAAAGCATCTATTTCAGGAATGTGACCCTCACGTTATGTGAGGGGGATCACATTCCTGAAATAGATGTTTTCATGAATACGGTACTGAATTTCATTAATGTGAATACCATTCAGGACACCATATACATGCCCATAATATAATAAGATATTCCTTACCTCCTGCAGCTGTGTGATAGTCTGGGAGAACATCATGATATACGATTCATCATATGAAGGAACGGCAACACCAGCTATCTCTGTCAAACACTTCAGTGTCACATTTCGAAAAAGTGGAAGGCCTAAAAACTGAAAGCAAAAAATGGCGTATCAGTAATGTGACAATGCAGACATATTAAGCAATTTTTCTGCAGACATATTAAGCAATTTTTCTAACTAGTCTACTAGGTATATGATACCAAAAAATTGAGGAACACCTAAGGCATTTTAATGGAAACTTTACTATTAAACTGTCCCAAGTGTTTGCTCATGTATCATCTTTAAAAGTTCTAAAACAGAGGTAAATCATTTATGAAAGAATAATCGGAAAAACACAAAAAAAATTTACCTTGTATATAAGAGTACTGATAAGCTTGGTTTCAAAAATATAACCAAGAGGAATCCAGTTAAGAAACCTGAGAAGAGTTTCAAGTGTGGCACTAACAAGCGTTGGGTTCTGGGAGTTTTCCTGCAATTAAAAATAATTTATTTTAATAACGAGTACAAAACAGAGTAATGCTACTATTATGTACTACTGTGAAAAATAACTACCTGGACAGGTAAAATGTGACCAATAAATATGAATTAATGCAACCTATAATTAAATGAATGTATAAACTAAAAGTTACTAGTTTGATTTAAGCAGCTGAACCTGTTCTGGCATTCAGAATATACTGTACCTCTAAAGCAAGAATAAAAAAGTAATTACAGTCCCTCCTCATTTAAATACCCTTTGACTGTTTTGGTCATATATATACATCTTACAAGCCACCATTTTTGATGTATATATACTCAAATTCTAGCAGCTTCAAATCAAGCAGGAGAAAGCTGGTAGGCCCACATGTGAGAGAATGGGTCTGTGTGGTCAGTGTGCACCATATAAAAAAATCCTGCAGCACACAGTGCATAATGAGAAAAAAAAAACTGACCGTTTTTTTTTTTAATTAAAATGCAGACTTTATGGTCTATTTTCGTATAGTATTTATGGTTGTATTCTCGTGTTCTTGGTCTCATTTGATAGAATGGAAAACATATTATAGAAATAGAGGTGATTTTGATTAGTTTTATTATGAAAAGAACCTTGAAATGGAGCTCAAAGTAGGGGAAATGTTGGATTTTTCCCGATGTTCGAAAGTAAACAAATGATGTCATTTCCCAATAAATGTCAAAGTAGCCATTCTAATATGCAGTCATGAATGGGTTGACATTATTTATACAATTATTACAATATTGCAGTAGTCTGCATAACAGTAAATCTTTTATTTTTTGTTTGAATAAAAATTCAGAATAGAAAGCAAGAGTAATATCAGAGGGGCCTGGAGACATGACTGATGAACAAAGAAAATGTTATTTTAGAACCAGGAATGTTTGCATTGTTCATTCTGGACCCTATTTTGAAATTGTCACATTTTTTAATTTTCGTGAAATTGGCCAAATTACAAATTTCTGACCACATTATTGGGTAGTTGAAATCGGTAAATGGGCAGTTTCTTGTACTCCAATGATAGAAAAAATGGAGTTCTAAAGAAATAGCTATGAGTTCGGTCGACGGGAATAATGGAATTAGCTGAAAATAGGGCTCAAAGTGGGTGAAATCGCCGATTTGTAAATATTGCCGAGGTCGCTAACTTCATGAGAGCATAATTCCGTCAGTTTTCCATCAAATTTCGTTCTTTCGGTGTCATTACAATTGGAAAAAGATTCTCTTATCATTTAATAAGATTTTTTTTTTTTTTAAATTTTCAACACCAGGAGACACCTCAGGATTTGGGGTTGCGACAGCCAAGGGGTTAACGATGGAGTTCGATTCATAGGAGTAGGTTGGTAAACGAATTGGTCATTAAGCAAGGAGCATACTATAATGGTAGTGGGTTTGTGTCTACTATCTTAAGATATTGTTTTAATGTCACCTTTGCACCATTTGTAACATTTTTAGTTATTTTTAACCCTTAAACTGTCCAAACATAGATCTACGTTTTTTCAACATTTTAAAGTATGTAAATAAAGTAGATCATCTTTTTTTTTTTTACATTTGAAAATGTGTAAAAAAACTATGATCTATTTTTTTTTTATATTTGAAAATATATTAAAAAAACATTGATCTAATTTTGGAGCACTACGCATGTGAACATAGATCTGCTTGGACAGTTTAAGGGTTAAATGTTTATACAGTAGTCTATTATTTACTGAAATAAACAGAACAGGGGAAATCAGCTCTAATATGCATTACTGAAGTATGCATACTGGTCAGAAAGCCCGTCATAAGTCCGAGTCGTTGGTAAATGTGTACGTCACTAAGTAAGGAGAGGCTGTATTGAATTATTATTACGAGTGAGAGTGCTAAACACATCGTTTGAATATTGAATGCTTCCCAACGTCTGTTCTAATCATATCTTTTATTCCATCCATATTCTCGAGAATTATGTCTGTGGTTATATCACTTAGGCGATTAAAATGCCAGGAGAAAGGGGCTAGTAACCCCTTCTCCTGTATAAATTACTAAATTTAAAAAGAGAAACGTTCGTGTTTTTCTTTGGGCCACCCTGCCTTGGTGGGATATGGCCGGTTTGTTGAAAGAAAGTAGTAGTAATTATAACACTTCATCCTGGTTCCTTCAGAGTTATCTAGTTTCCTTGTATCTGTCAATGAGAAGTCCACACTGGCATTACATGAACAAGCTTACCATTACTGTTAAGTGTACTTTAGTAAATAAGGTCGGAATAATATATACTCTGAGGCCCTTTTCTTTGTTGAATTCCATAAGCTGTTCTACCAGGGGTAGAGGGGAGGATGGGGGGTCCTTCTTAACCCTTTCTTTGTTGGTCCTGTTGTATCACGGCTTTGAAGCCAGTGTCGGTCCCGAAGTATGACACCATGAGCTCAGTTCATTCAGATAAGCTGTGAGCGGTAAATTTGGGCCTGGATATGAGAGAATGGGTCTATGCGGTAATGAGCACCATAAAAAAAATCCTGCAGCACACAGTGCATGAGAAAAAGAACTGCGACCTCATTTTCGGTTTAAAACAGCAACTTTGCAGTGTATTTTCGTACGGCTTTAAAGGATGCATTCTCAGTTTCTTGGTCCCATTTGACAGAATTTATATATATGTTACAGAAATAGAAATGATTTTGATTAGTTTCAGAACTGAAAGTAGCTTGAAATTGAGCTCAAAGTATCAGAAATGTTCAATTTTTGCAGATATTACAGAGTACACAAATGATGTCACTTGTCCAATGTGCATCCAACTGGCCAGTCTAGTATGCATTTAGAAGTGCACCGACATTATTTACACAATTATTACAATAATGCAGCAATCTTCATAACATTAAATTTTGTTTTTTTGTGTGAATAAAAATTCAAAATGTAAAGCAAGTGTAATACAACCTCTCTTCACTTAGCGGCATACTCGTTTACTGATGACTCAGGCTTATAACAGGCTCTCTGACCAGTATGCATACCTAAATGTGCATACATCAGAGCCGATTTCCTCTATTCTGTTTTTTACGATATACAGTACACTAGTGCATAAACATTTAAAAATATACTAAAAGTGTTATAAATGGTCCAAAGGCGACATTAAAACAATATCAAAGATGGATGACACAAACCCACTACCATTATAGTATGCTCCTTGCTTAGCGACAAATTCATTTACCGACACAGTCTTAGGAACGGAACTCTGTTGTTAAGTGAGGAGAGGTTGTGTGAGAGGGGCCTGGAGACATGACTGTGGAAGAGGAAATGTTTATTTAGTGCCAGGAATGTCTACATTGTTTATCCTAGACCCTATTTTCAAATTGGTAATTGCTGAATACTATACGAAATTGGCCAAATTACCAATTTCTGATCACTGTTTGGGTAGTTGAAATAGGTAAATGGGTGGTTTCTTGTACTCAATCAATAGAATAGAAGGAATAGTAGTGAAACTGCTGAGTTTGGTGGACTGGAACAATGGAATTGACCAAAAATAGAGCACAAAGTGAGCGAAATCGCTGATGCATAAATATCACCAAGACCGCTAACTTTACTAAGTTTTCCATCAAATTTTGTACTTTTATTTTCATTACCTTCAGAAAAACTTTCTGCATCATTTCATAAGATAAAATAATTTTTGAGAGCAGGGGTTGTGACAGTGTAAGGGTTAATTACTTTGCATTTATTGGGACTGAACTCAACCACCTGATCAACCAGCCTCACAGTCCTGCAGTTCTCTTCCATTTGCATTTTTATCCTATTCCCACTGATAAGCTTTTTGCAAGCAACAGTCACCAGACTTCATCATAGGTAGAAACAGTAAAGATTTATGTAACAAAGGTCATGGCTGAAAGTCTGGCAAGAAATAGCAAGAAAGCCTAAGAGTTTAACTACTGTTCATTCCACACTTTCAATCTTTCTCTCTGCTGTACATCACTACAGAGCATGTTAAATATTACATGCTTCTATAACAGACACCAGTTACAATCAGGCTGTGTAGTATTTCAGCAAGGTAATTATACTTTAAAGGAGAGGTTTGGGATATTTGCTGTTTAGAGTGACATTGTATCTATGCATCTCTACAAAAACAGTGATAATGTGAATAATGGTGAAAGAATTTTCTTTTTTTGGGGTTACCCTGCCTTGGTGAGAGATGGCCAGCATATTAAAAAAATAAAAACATTAAACTTTCTGTATGGAAAAGAAACCTAGTCCAATCAACATCTGATGTTGTGAAAAGCATTATGACTTCGCTATGTTTCATGTAAATATTGCTAGATTTTCACAGCTAAATCCTTTTGCTCAACTAGCTTAAATCATATTTAAAGAAGAACCAGTTTTGAAATGCACTAGACAAACAATCTACTGACAATGCCAGTTGAAAATTGGCCCAATTCCTACAAGCCAGCCAGGAGGAAACTAGACAAATTGCTTCAGGCGAGCCAGGAAGAAACTTTACTAATTACTACATGCCACATCAGCCAGATATTGCTGGCTATGTAGGCCTGTGGACAGCTGGCAGTAACATCTGGCTCAGTGACAGTCAGCAAGGTAGTCTGGAGCCTGGCCTAGGCTAGGCTGGAAGGACAGAAACCCCTTTGAAATAGGTCAGAAGTATTGTTACAGTAATGAGGCTAGTCACTGGTGCCTAGAACCCATGTGGATACTTAGATTTTCAAAACTGTGTGTGTGATGACTAAAAGGCAAAGTGATGGGACAGTTAGGTGTATTAATTTACAAGCAGCAACAGACTGTGGGAGGTTCCAAGTATTCTGCATTATGTACATGTATAATTTTGGGCAAATACATCATGTGTAGAAGTGTAGGATCCACATGTGTGTGTGCTGCTGCAAATCAACTCTACAAGCTGAATTATAACACAGTGGCAAGTGCAGAAGTAAGAGTCCTAAGTTATATGAAGACTATATAAAGAAAATATAAAGGCTGACCATGGGGGTGTTGGTCCTTGAAACCCTCTTTAGGTATGCATTTGTGCAATGATTTACATTATATTAATTGTTAAATGAGCACAAAATTTTTAGGAGCTTAATTCTAATTGGGACACTGCATGACTATTTCAGGTTTTAAAAACTATGTATCTTCCACTTAAAAATTACTGAGGCTATGCTACTGTAGTGGGTGACAGCTGATGAGGCAAAAAGCAATTAATACAAAAATAAAAATAAACTCTACTGTATACAATCCCCACTGGTAGTTTCTAATACTGCATTTTTTTTTTTTTCAACAAATCGGCCGTCTCCCACCGAGGCAGGGTGACCCAAAAAAGAAAGAAAACAATTTTCTTCTTATTCTTTTTAGTAATCTTTACAGGAAAAGGGGTTACTAGCCCATTGTTCCCGGCATTTTAGTTGACTTTTACAACACGCATGGCTTACGGAGGAAAGATTCTTATTCCACTTCCCCATGGATATAAAAGGAAAAGTAATAAGACCAAGAACTATTAAGATAAAATCAAAGAAAACTCAGATGAGTGTGTATAAATAAATGTGTACATATATGTGTAGTGTGACCTAAGTGTAAGTAGAAGTAGCAAGACATGCCTGTAATCTTGCATATTTATGAGACAGACAAAAGACATCAGCAATCCTACCATCATGTAAAACAATCACAGGCTTTCGTTTTACACTCACTTGGAAAGACGGTAGTACCTCCCTGGATGGTTGCTGTCTACCAACCTACTACCTATCTAATACTGCATATTAATATAAATAATTGCACATTTTTCTTCATGGGGAAATGGAAAAAAATTCTTCCTCCATAAGCCATGCCAAGAGCAAGGGTCTAGTAACCCCTTCTCCTGTATAAATTACTGAATTTAAAATGAAAAACTTTTGTTTTTCTTTTTAGGTCACCTTGCCTTGGTTGGATATAGCTGGTTTGTTAAAACAAAACAAAACAAACAAACAAACAAAATTTGGGAAAACCCCTCAATAGTGTCTTATTATTACATTCATGGGAGAAAGAGCTAAACCTTCAGGGGTTATACAATGTCTGGAGGAATGGTAGGCATAGCATGACTATTACACATATGGACATTTTGCTCTTGTATCTAATTTTGTATGAAAGTTTGTGTGTATTGGCCAAGGCATGTAAGTTTTTAATCAGAGTGTTGTATATACAAGAGTGTTTTATATATTAAACAGTATAGTATTATGTTAGGAAAAGTATGAAGCTTACTACTAATTCTTGAGGACTTCACTTATCCATTTGCCATCCTGGCATTTCACTTCTCACTTTATATTACAAATGTTCCTTAATCCAGGCTATTACACTGCTTGTCACCCCCAGGCTTTATCTTCAGCTTCTGTAATAGTCTTTTGCAAGATACAGTGCCAAAGGCTTTGTCAACAACTAGCAATATACAGTCCACTGATCTTTTTCCTAAATGCCTTATCTCTATAATCTCATCATTAGCCTCTAATGAACTGAAACAAAAAAAAAAATTATATTTACCGTTCCTGAAACTATACTGTTGCTCAGCAAAGGAATCAATAATCCCTAGACATTCCTCTCAGTATTTTCTTAATTACATAGCATAGCATATGGTAATCTCCCTCATTAAAAACTCTGGGGCCAAAGGTTGGAGGAGTTTGAGAGGGTGTGTAAAACAAGGAAATTTAAAGTGAACATATTAAAAGAACAAGTGAGCATAAAGCAGCCAAGGTAATGGAAGACTGGATTTTTGTAAATATGAAGTGTGTGTGTAGTGTTCAGATAGTGGATGTACTGGTAGATAAGGCAAATCATTGAAGTGTTCAAGTGGATGCAAAATGGGAAATTTAACAGATTACAGTACAGCAGAGACAACACTTTTGTACAGGTATAAGGTAAGGATGGGACAATGGGACAATATCAAAATTTTTGTCAATACAGTGGACCCCCGGTTTACGATCAGCTCTCAATGCGACCAATTATGTAAGTGTATTTATGTAAGTGCGTTTGTATGTGTATGTTTGGGGGTCTGAAATGGACTAATCTAATTCACAATATTCCTTATGGGAACAAATTCGGTCAGTACTGGCACCTGAACATACTTCTGTAATGAAATAATATTGTAAACCGGGGGTCCACTGTACTAATACCCAATTTTAGGCACATAACAATATCATCAAAAATTAGCCAATACCCAGTGGTACTATCAAAATGAGCCCATACCCACTGATCCCAATACTCAATTTTACTGATACTGACACCACCAAAATTAGCTATCACCAATGCTGATACTTTGGCACAACCCTAGTATGAAGCATAGTTTTTAAATGGTGCAGCGAAGAGGAGGCTAGAGGCAATGCAGATGGGTTTCAAATGAATTTGTTGTGTAAATATTATACATAAAAAGCATTCCACTAATTACTTTCTTAACTTCATGGCATGCAGTAATCGCTTTCTGAATAAAAACACTCCATGGCCAAAGAAAACACATAAGGTAAGTGGTAAAGACTGGAGTCAGAGGCTGTGTAATACAAGAAAGTTAAAGGTGAATGTATAAAAATCAGAGCAAGGTAAGGAGAGTATGAAGAAAGCAAGATAATGAAAAGATGCTTAATTGGAGGGAAGAAATATGGAGTCGGACTTGAGTCCTGGAAATGGGAAGTACAATGCCTGCACTTTAAAGGAGGGGTTTGGGATATTGGCAGTTTGGAGGGATATGTTGTGTATCTTTATATGTGTATGCTTCTAGACTGTTGTATTCTGAGCACCTCTGCAAAAACAGTGATAATGTGCGAGTGTGGTGAAAGTGTTGAATGATGATGAAAGTATTTTCTTTTTGGGGATTTTCTTTCTTTTTTTGGATCACCCTGCCTCGGTGGGAGACGGCCGACTTGTTGAAAAAAAAAAAAAAAGTATGTATTCAGATATTTAAGAATGACTCTGCCAGCAGATATGGTGAATCACAGACTCAATGAGAAAAATACCAACAGCCTTTTGAGGAGTCTGAAGAAATTTGTCAGTGGATACAAAAAGGGGTAAAACGTATATATACGTTTTTTCAACATCTGAAAGTATGTAAAAAAATGTAGATCTTCTTTTTTGTTTTACATTTGAAAACATGTAAAAAAAACTTTTATCTATATTTTTTTTTTTTTTGTTATATTTAAAAATATGTAAAAAAAAAGTAGATCTACTTTTGTAGCACTACGAATTTGAACGTCGATTTCTTTGGACCGTTTAAGGGTTAAAACTCATCAAAGGTATATCAAAAGTAAAAGTATATCAACTTTAGGGGAATGTAGCAGATTACAGTTAAGTGTGTCAATAGTTTTGCATGGCATGAAACAATCTTCAAATGTTGCAGTCAAGAGGCTGGAAGCAGTGGAGATATAGAATTCCAGGTCAGTTAGTTGTGTAAATTATATAAATAGAAAAGGAGTGCAGATGTGGTGCAAACTGAGTGAGAGAGGAAATGATTTGGTCATTCAGAAACAATGGAGCAAGATAAGTTGACCAAAAAGATATGTAAATTGAAAGTGGATTGAAAGTAGGGAAAGGAAGGTGTGGAGGAGCTTTAGTGGTAGATGCTTGAACATTCAACAGGCGTGTGCAAGTATGACCAAATGGAATAAATGAAGACAAGTAGTTTCTGAGATTTAACCCTTTCAGTGTCAGTGTCAGTCCCATTATATAATGGCTTTGAAGGCAGTGTCAGTCCCGTGGTACAATGCCATGAGCTTAACTCACTTAGATAAGTTGTGAGCGGTAAATTTGGGAGCAAGTTTGAGATCAGGGGTCTTGATGCTGAAAGGGTTAATGGGCTGTTGAAGAGTGAGCAAGGTAACAGTTATGATGAAGTGATTCCAGGAAACAGATTAGCTAGATCCAAGTTGAGTTCTTGCATTCTGCAGGATGGGTATAGGGAAAGAGATGTTGTGATTCAAAGGGTCACTTGACTGATGTCTTTACACTTCTGGCAGGACAGCTCTTGAACAAATTATGGTGAACGTGTTTCCTCTTGCAAATCATGCTACCTTGGGGGAAAACAGCCTATATGATACAAAAATAGTGAGGAATGAGAATATGAAGAATGTACATTTTAAATATCATGCTAGGCATCCAGTAGAGGAGTATAAGATACAAAAGCAAAAGTAACTGAAAATTATATGAAGAATTAATTCAGTATTAACTTACCATGACAAAAAGACATAGAAGAAAAACTTGTTGAAATTCTGAGCACATGGTATCCTTGAGATGCTTTGCTTTGGTCTGGGTCATTTGTCCCGTGGAAAAGTCAAAAACTTCTTCTGACAGCAATTTCAATATCACCATGTTGTTCTGGCACATAGATTCATTAGTTTTGCTTGCTCCAACAATGTCAGGAATGAATGACTGCCAGTTTTTGGGCCATTCACGCTTCAGGATCTGTTTTATCAAAATGTGGATGAATTTGCAAGTATTTCAAGAGAAATACTTTAGAACATGAACCATTCAATATTTGTTTGATATACTGCCATAATAATCTGAAAAAATACTAATAAGAGCATTAGCTACAACAAAATTTACCCATCTTACAATACTCACCTGTACAAGAATCATATTCAGTTTATTCAAATAAACTTTCTCTCGGTCAAGAGATTCTGGTGTGCTTGACAATTTGATAATAACATTGACTATGTATTTCTTGATACCTGCAACAAGTAAAAAATATACTTTT
This sequence comes from Cherax quadricarinatus, assembly GCF_038502225.1. NCBI lineage: Eukaryota > Metazoa > Arthropoda > Malacostraca > Decapoda > Parastacidae > Cherax > Cherax quadricarinatus. Next base: position 1,324,745 of record NC_091324.1, on the reverse strand, counting down.
ATAGTTTCAGCAGGTTTAATTGAACAATTCACATGAAAAATATTTAAAAGATATAAACTCAAAGATTCTATATGGTACACCAACAAGATGCTGTCAATTTAGTTTAAAGGAAATTAAATGATGATTAGTAACTACACCAGTCAGCCATTTCTACAATGGTTATTGTTTTAGTTGCTCCAGAGGTAACCACCCTACAGCCAGTCAGTGACATTCTATATCTGATTAAATCCAAAATGGTCAAAATTGCACTGAAAACAATCCTACCTGAATTTTTACTTTACAGTAAATCTCAAATCCTACATTATCACACGTATTCACAGAGCAGTACAAGGCCCCAATGGAAATAAGTCACTTTTTTGGGTTATCCTAGGTTCTCTACACACATGCTGCTATGTATGATAATCTATGTAACTGTATTTGTGTATACCTGAATAAACTTACTTAAGATTAACCACCAAAATGGTGGCAGTTTTGCCATACTACATAAAACTGCCATCAACAATAGTTGAATATAATGGAGTTTTCCCTTCTTTGGATCACCATGCCTTTTTGAGGGGAAAATGGCCAGTGACCGAGTATCTATAACAGCATTTCTCTATAAGGAGCTCAGGATGCACACCAAATCATCATTTATCACACCATAAGGCCCTGGGACAATGGAATAGATAGCCTGAGCACAGCCATAGGTGGAGATACACTCAAATCAACCAAACATTGACTATCAAGAACAAATTCCAGTACCAGAACATCCTGAGGTCAGGGACACAAGACACCTGTGTTTTGCCAGGCCAGAACTTGCAAGGTCTACAACCAGGGCTGCAGGTGACATCTTGGAACAATAGTAAGCACTGAGTGGACACTTAAGCCAGGTAGAAAATTATATTCTTAACATAAATGCAAAGAAGAAAAGAAGAAGCTTTTATCCCTGATAGCCATGAGACGAAAGGGTCCTTCACTGAAGCCATCTGATCAAGGAATGGAGACATACTAATAGGAGCCTTACAATTAGCCCTCAAGGCAAATAAGTCAACATGCCATTGATCAAAGGTCCCAGCACTCCATACAACTGAAGACTGCTGGGTAAGTTCCCATTCATAAGGACCCGAAAGTGAGGAGTCAACTGATTTGCCTGGATATAGACATACCCTGGTAAAAGCAAGGGAAATACAGTAGGTCTTTACCTTATATTAATATGTTCCTGAAAACTGCTCAAGAGTCAATTGTTTAGAATCTATTTTCCCATTAACACTAATGTTATAATCAGAGATTATAACATTCTGTATTAGGGGAGTGCCAAAGTATCAATGGGTAGGGGCTAATTTTGATGGTATAGGTACCAGCCTAAAACTGTTTCAAGAAGTAGTGATCTGATGGTATCAGTATCAAACAATTTTGATGGTATTTTTGATGGCCTAAAGCTGAGAACAAGTATTGGCAAAAATTCTGGCATCATCCCACCACTATTCTTTATCTATGTAATGTCATTTTGTTTTAAATTAATATTTTTCCAATACTGGATTTTACATTCAGCACTGTTCATTTTCACTTACAAATAGTACTGAATAATCTTTATTATATAATGAACAAGTTAATTAAAGACAACAGTGCTGCCATACAGTGCACAGTCCAGTACTGATATGCAGAGATGGGCAGCAGCTGGAGTGTCTTCTCTGATTCACTCTTACTCTCTCTTGCATTATACTACAGGTAGGCTTAACACAGATTCGCCACTAAATCAATGTTACAGAGATTAGTGTCATAATGAAGATACCTGTGTAAGGGAAGGTATAACATAAGCTGACTGTCCTGCGCCTCATTCATGGATGTGTCCAGTACGTAGGCAGTAATGTCAGCATAAAAAAAAATTAACAGATTTCAGAGTGGTATACTGCAGATGTGGTCTCTGAAACAATTTCAACCTAAATCTACTAACCTTGTTTTGCATTGTTTTTACACTTATGGGACCACTAGGGATGCAACCCACATGAATTTGTTGAGCTAACCAGGGTTTCCGACGTATTAGTACGGCTTACACACCAGGGTTATTGACATACTAGAATGCCTAAATTCTAGCACCTTCAAATCTAGCGAAAGAAAGCTGGTAGGCCTACATATGAAAGAATGGGTCTATGTGGTTAGTGTGCACAGTATAAAAAAAATCCTGCAGCACAAAGTGCACAATGAGAAAAAAAAAACTCTGACCGTGTTTTTGGTTTAAAACAGTGACTTTGCAGTGTATTTTCGTATGGTATTTATGGTTGTATTCTAGTTTTCCTGGTCTAATTTTATAGAAAGGAAGACATATTACAGAAATTGAGATTTTGATTGGTTTCATAATGAAAAGTACCTTGAATTTGAGCTCATAGCAGCAGAAATGTTGGATTTTTACCAAATTTCAAAAGTAAACAAATCATGCCAAATGTCCAATACACATCAACTGGTGAGTCTAATATTCTTCCACAAGTGCACTGATATTATTTACACCATTTCTACACTAATGCAGTAGTCTGCATAACAACAAATCTTCTATTTTTTGCGAGAATAAAAATTCAAAGTGGAAAGCAAAACAGGTTTAAGAGGGGCCTGGGGACATGACTAATAAACAGAGAAAATGTTATTTTAGTGCCAGTAATGTCTTTTTTGCTTATTCAGGGCCCTATTTGGAAATTGGCATCTTCTGAAATTTGTGTGAAATTAGCAAAATTGCCAATTTCTAACCACTTTATTGGATACATGAAATCAGTAAATGGGTGGTTTCTTGTACTCATTCGATAGAAAAAATGGAGTTCTAACGACAGATATGATTTTTGTCGACTAGTACACTGAAATTGGACAAAAATGAGGCTGAAAGTGGGCAAAATCGCTGATGCATGAACATCGTTGAGACCACTAACTTTGCGAGAGCATAACTCTAAGTTTTCCATCAAATTTCTTACTTTTGGTGTCATTATGATCGGGAAAAGATTCTCTATCTTTTCATAAGAAAAAAAAAAAAATTCCGAAAAATTTTCGACCCTGAGAATGAGTTTAGGAGAGGGCCTCTCGACCCTGAAAGAGTTAAACTGCCCAAACGGAGATCTGCGTTCACTCGTGTAGCGCTCCGAATATTGGGGGGGGGGGGGCGGATTGAAGAGCGCATTTTTATAAATGTTATAGGATAAAAAAAATTTTTTTTTTAGGGTCAGTACTTACCGAGATGTAAGCCTGCGAAGCTGGTGCTGGATGCTCACCTGACGGCAACATCGAGTTCTGCCGCTTGCAGAAGTGTTTCCTATATCCCTTTTTTCTTGTTTTTAATTTATATAATTTTTATGTTCTGATCATTACAATTTATAATAGTTCTTGTGATTTCATAACCAATCTTTGTTCTTGAGAAATAGCTACCAGTTCGGTTGACTGGAACAATGAAATTGGCAGAAAAATAAGGCTTAAAGTGGGCGAAATCACCAATGCGCAAGTATCGCCGAGGTCGCTAACTTTACGAGAGCGTAATTCTGTAACTTTTCAAGCAAATTTCATGCTTTTCATTTCATAACCATGGAAAAAGATTCTCTATCATTTCGTAAGGGGGGGAAAAATATTTTTTAAATTATTTGACACTGTTTGTACCTAAATATGTATTGGGGGGAAATAAGAAAACAACAGGAAAATATGAAACCAAAACAGTATTTCAGATTGACAAAATGAAATAAAACATTACATGGGACATAATTATATAATAGTTTTGCAAAATATAGTGGACCCCCGTGAATTCACGGCTAGAGTAATTTGTGGATTATTCCTTAGAACCTAACTAATAATTGTTTGTGGAAATCCCCGCAAATTCGCAGATTTTTTTTTTTTTTTGTGGCAATATATAGTTTTTTTTACGAGTTTTAACGCTAATTATTAAGAAAAACATAATTTAATAATTTTGTAACAAATATCATAAATTTAGCAAAATTTCCATATAGAATATAATACGTACTGTATAATTTTTTTAGTGCTTTAGAGAGAACAGTATCATTTATTACTGGTGAGTACTCGTACATTTAACTTTACACTTACTAAATTAACCCTTTCAGGGTCCGTCCCGTAGATCAACGGCTTTACGTTCAGGGTCCAAACCGTAGATCTACGTCATGAGCTCAGCTCACTCTAATAAACTGTGAGTGGTAAATTTGGGCCTAGATATGAGAGAATACATCTATATGGTATGTGTGCACCACATAAAACAAATCCTGCAGCACACTGTGTATAATGAGAGAAAAAAAACCGAGACCATGATTTTCGATTAAAACAGCGACTTTGCAGTGTTTTTTCGTATGTTTTTTATAGTTGTATTTGTGATTTCTTGGTCTCATTTGATAGAATGGAAGACATATTACAGAAATAGAGATAATTTTGATTGGTGTTAGCACTGGAAATGGCTTGAAATTGAGCTCAAAGTATCGGAAATGTTAAATTTTTGCCGATGTTCAAGAGTAAACAAACGACCTCACACGTCTAATACACGCCAGCTGGTGGGTCTAATATACATTCACAAATGTGGTGATGATATTTATACAATTATTACAATATTGCATAACAGTAAATCTTCTATTTTTTGGTGTGAATAAAAATTCATTATGTGAATAAAAAATCAAAATGGAATTTATTTGTAAAGCCTCAAAACATAACTAATGAACAGAGGAAATGTTAGTTTAGTGCCAGGAATACCTACATTGTTTATTCTGGACCCTATTTTGAAATTGGAACATTTTGAACTTTGTGTTAAATTGGCCAAATTACCAATTTCCGGTCACTTTATTTTGTAGTTGAAAAAGTTGACTTGGCGATTTCTTGTGCTCAATCGATAGAATAGAAGTAATACTAGTGAAATAGCTGAGAATTTGGTCGACTGGAATAATGTAATTGGCCTAAAATGGGAGTCAAAGTCGGCAAAATCGCCGATTCGTAAATATCGCTGACACATCAAAATTCACGAGAGCATAATTTCGTCAATTTTCCATCAAATTTCGTACTTTTTGTTTTATTACATTCACAAAAAGATTCTCTGCAATTTCATAAGAAAAAATAAAAAAATTTTTTTTTGAAAATTCTTGGACACTGGGGCACCACTTCAGATTTTGGCCTTGGACCCTGAAAGGGTTAAATTACCATATATTTACTTTACATATACCAAAGAAAACAGGTTGCATGAATTACAGTATACCAAAGAAAACGGGCTTGCATGAATTACAGCACATATGGGAGTAACATCGATATTTACATTCAAGCACTGCAGGAGACATGGCAATGCAGTACTGTATACGGGTTTATCTTTACCCTTTTTTTTTTTTTAAAGGGTGATGCATGAAGCTGAGTTTGAAATTAAAGTGTTTTGGAGGCATAATTAGGATATAAACTATAAAAATAGGCATTTATAGGAATTTTTTAACTGTGTCCAGAATTCGCAATTTTTCGAAATTTCTGGGTGGTCTTGGAATGTAACCCCCAAGAATTTTGGGGGACTACTGTATACCAAAATGAAATCAAACTTCATTGCAAACAACAGAGTAAAAAAAAAATGAAAGAATGAATGTTAATAGACTGTACTTGAGACAACATGAAAAAGGCCTCACACTAATGTAGGAAACATATTAACAAAGACTTACCATATTCAAACAAGCCATGAGAAAGAAAACCTTTGACGAAGAAAAGCGAACAAGAGAAAGACAACCAAAACTTTTAAGTTTGTAAAAGGTGAAGTACTTAAAAAGACTAATACAGTACAGTTGACCATATAAATTTACTGTTGTTGCAGTCCTAGAGACCAGCAAGACTGAAAAACTATGGATAAAGTCATGTCAGCATAAATTTTTCTTCACATTTGGGATTGTGTTAAAACCCATACCTCTGGTACAGTGGAACCTCAAATTTCGAATGTATCACTCATCGAATGTTTCAAAAATAGAACCCTTCTTTCGAACCAACTTTGTCCCTATTATCGAACGCGCCCCTATTTTTGGACCGCCGAGTACCAGACCTGTCCACCAGCCCGCTCTGTCCGCGTCCCCACGCAGGCGCCGTGAGCCAGTCTGGCTTTGTTGATGCTTGAGTGAACACTAACCTGCGCTCTCATTCAAACATTTTACGATTATTTCATTGTGTTTAGTGCTTGTGGGACTGTGAAATAAGCTACCATGGGCCCAAAGAAACTTGCTAGTGGTACCCCTGTGGTAAAGAAAGTGAGAAACACCATAGATGTGAATAAGGAAATAATACAGAAGAATGAGAGTGGTGCGAGACTTCCTGAGCTTGCCAGGATGTATGGGAAAAACAAGTCAACCATTGGTTCTATCCCGGCAAAGAAAGAACAAATCAAGGAAGCTGATGTTGCGAAAGGTGTTAATATGCTAACCAAAAAAAGACCACAAATAGTTGAAGAGGTTGAGAAGTTGTTCCTGGTGAGGATCAAGGATAAAAAGATGGCAGGTGATAGTGTTTCAGAGACGATTGTTTGCGAAAAGGCAAGGAAGTTGCATGCCGATCTGGTACAGAAAACTCCTGGAACCAGTTCAGTGACAGAACCATGTCCCATTTTAAGGAAATGTTAAAGAGGCACCAGAAACAGAGGACTGTGGACAGTTATTTTGTGAGACAGGGGTCCAGTGACTCACAAGCTGGTCCTGGTGGCATTAAAAGACAGAGAAGGGAACCATACCCCCGGCCGGGATTGAACCCGCGGTCATAGAGTCTCAAAACTCCAGCCCGTCGCGTTAGCCACTAGACCAGCTAGCCACAATAAGATTCATCCAACTAGGTATATTTCTACACCATAGGAAAGTTAGCACAGGCACCTCTGTGACCACAAATGCAAGTTTTTACAGACGAATCTCCAGCCACGGCCACACTAGCTGGAGATTCGTCTGTAAAAACTTGCATTTGTGGTCACAGAGGTGCCTGTGCTAACTTTCCTATGGTGTAGAAATATACCTAGTTGGATGAATCTTATTGTGGCTAGCTGGTCTAGTGGCTAACGCGACGGGCTGGAGTTTTGAGACTCTATGACCGCGGGTTCAATCCCGGCCGGGGGTATGGTTTATTTGCAATCGTGTCATTATGATTTCTTGAGTCAGGGAAGGGAAGTAACCCTAGAGAGGGCTTTACCTGAAGTCCTCATGGAGGGGGATTCTCTTTCCAAACACTAACCCCAACTCCCTCACTCCTCCTCCCTATCTTCCAGATGCCATCACCAATCTTCAATAAAGGTAAGTAAAAATGTTATTTTATATTTATATACATAATTGAACACTATAGTATTTGTTGTGTGTATGTAAAATTATACAGTGGACCCCCGCATACCGTTGGCATCACATAACGTTAAATCCGCATACCGATACATTTTATCGCTAAGATTTTGCCTCGCATGCCGCTAAAAAACCCGCTCAACGCTATTCGTCCGAGATGCGTCTAATGTGCGGCCTGAGCCAGCCTCACATGTTCTGCCGGTGGCAATGTTTACCAGCCAGCCTCCGCGGTAACATCCAAGCATACAATCGGAACATTTCATATTATTGCAGTGTTTTTGGTGATTTTATCTGCAAAATAAGTGACCATGGGCCCCAAGAAAGCTTCTAGTGCCAACCCTACAGGAATAAGGATGAGAATTACTATAGAGATGAAGAAAGAGATCATTGCTAAGTATGAAAGTGGAGTGCGTGTCTCCGAGCTGGCCAGGTTGTATAGTAAACCCCAATCAACCATCGCTACTATTGTGTCCAAGAAAACAGCAATCAAGGAAGCTGTTCTTGCCAAAGGTTCAACTGTGTTTTCGAAACAGAGATCGCAAGTGATAGATGTTGAGAGACTCTTATTGGTGTGGATAAATGAAAAACAGATAGCAGGAGATAGCATCTCTCAAGTGATCATAAGTGAAAAGGCTAGGAAGGTGCATGAGGATTTAATTAAAAAAATGCCTGCAACTAGTGATGGTGTGAGTGAATTTAATGCCAGCAAAGGTTGGTTTGAGAGATTTAAGAAGCGTAGCGGCATACATAGTGTGATAAGGCATGGTGAGGCTGCCAGTTCGGACCACAAAGCAGCTGAAAAATATGTGCAGGAATTCAAGGAGTACATAGACAGTGAAGGACTGAAACCTGAACAAGTGTTTAATTGTGATGAAACAGGCCTGTTTTGGAAGAAAATGCCAAGCAGGACCTACATTACTCAGGAGGAAAAGGCACTCCCAGGACATAAGCCTATGAAAGACAGACTTACTCTTCTCAAGTGTTCCAATGCTAGTGGTGATTGCAAAGTGAAGCCTTTATTAGTGTATCACTCTGAAACTCCCAGAGCGTTCAGGCAAAAGAATATCCTCAAGGCTAATTTGTGTGTGCTGTGGAGGGCAAACAGTAAGGCATGGGTCACTAGGGACTTTTTCTATGACTGGTTACACCAAGCATTTGCCCCCAATGTGAAAAATTACCTAACTGAAAAGAAATTAGACCTTAAGTGCCTCCTGGTGTTAGACAATGCCCCTGGTCATCCTACAGACGTGACAGAGCGACTTTGTGGGGACATGAGCTTCATTAAGGTGAAGTTTTTGCCTCGTAATACCACCCCTCTCCTGCAGCCCATGGACCAGCAGGTTATTGCAAACTTCAAAAAAACTGTACACAAAAGCTCTGTTTGAAAGGTGCTTTGTAGTGACCTCAGAAACTCAATTGACTAAGAGAGTTTTGGAGAGAGCACTTTAATATCCTCAATTGTGTAAACCTTATAGGTAAGGCCTGGGAGGGAGTGACTAAGAGGACCTTGAACTCTGCTTGGAAGAAACTGTGGCCAGAATGTGTAGACCAAAGGGATTTTGAAGGGTTTGAGGCTAACTCTGGGAATCCTATGCCAGTTGAGGAATCCATTGTGGCATTGGGAAAGTTCTTGGGGTTGGAGGTTAGTGGGGATGATGTGGAAGAGTTGGTGGAGGAGGACAATGAAGAACTAACCACTGATGAGCTGCTAGATCATCTTCATCAGCATGAGGCCACACCTGAGGAAACTGCTTCAGAGGAGGGGAGAGAGAAATTGAAGAAGTTGCCTACTTCAAAGATTAAGGAAATGTGTCTTAAAGTGCAAACCTTTTTTGATGACAATCACCCTAACACAGCTATTGCAAGCCGTGCTGGTGACTATTACACTGACAATGTTGTGAACCACTTTAGGAAAGTCATAAAGGAACGGGAGGTACAGGCCTCTATGGACAGATATGTTGTGCGACAGAAGTCCAGCGACTCTGAAGCTGGTCCTAGTGGCATTAAAAGAAGAAGGGAAGTAACCCCAGAAAAGGACTTGACACCTCAAGTCTTAATGGAAGGGGATTCCCCTTCTAAACACTAAGACTCTCTCCTCCTCCCATCCCATCAATCATCACCAGATCTTCAATAAAGGTAAGTGTCATGTAACTGTGCATGTCTTTTTCAGTTTGTGTGTATTAAAATTAATATTTCATGTGGTAAATTTTTTTTTTTTTCATACTTTTGGGTGTCTTGCACGGATTAATTTGATTTCCATTATTTCTTATGGGGAAAATTCATTCGCATAACAATAATTTCGCATAACAATGAGCTCTCAGGAACGGATTAATATCGTTATGCGGGGGTCCACTGTAATTAATCTCTATAAAATGTATTTTTTTGTGAATATTTTTGGGTTTCTGGAACGGATTAATTTTATTTCCATTATTTCTCGTGGGAAATATTGCTTCAATTTTCAGACTTTTCGAATTTAGAGCTAGCTCCTGGAACGGATTAAGTTCGATATTTGAGGTTCCACTGTATATCACACTAATCTAGTTATTTTTGACATTCATAAGAAAAAAAAAAAGACAAAAATATTTGGGCTTGGAAATGCCATCGAGCACAATTTAACCCTTTCAGGGTCAAGAGGCCCTCTCCTAAACTTGTTCTCAGGGTCGAAAATTTTTCGGGAAAAAAAAAAAAAAAAAAAAAAACTTATGGTAAGAGAATATTTTCCCAATCATAATAACACCAAAAGTATGAAATTTGATGGAAAACTTACAGATTTATGTTCTTGTGAAGTTAGCGGTCTCGATGATGTTCACGCATCGGTGATTTCTCCCACTTTGAGCCTTATTTTCGGCCAATTTCAGTGTACTAGTAGACAAAAATCATATCTATTTCGTTAGAACTCCATTTTTTTTTTCTATCAAATGAGTACAAGAAACCACCCATTTACTGATTTCAAGTATCTAATAAAGTGGTCAGAAATTGGCAATTTTGACAATTTCACAGAAATTTCAGAAGCTGCCAATTTCCAAATAGGTTCCAGAATAAGCAAGACAGACATTCCTGGCACTAAAATAATATTTTCTCTGTTCATTAGTCACGTCCCCAGGCCCCTTTTACATCTCTTTTGCTTTCCACTTTGAATTTTTATTCTCACAAAAAATAGAAGACTTGCCATTATGCAGACTACTGCATTAGTATAGAAATGGTATAAATAGTATCAGTGAACTTGTGAAAGAATATTAGACTCGCCAGTTGACATGTATTGGACGCCTGACATGATTTGTTTCCTTTTGAAATTTGGCAAAAATCGAACATTTCTGCTAGTTTGAGCTCAAATTCAAAGTACTTTTCATTATGAAACCAATCAAAATCATCTCAATTTCTGTAATAAGTCTTCCATTCTATAAAATGAGACCAGGAAAACTAGAATACAACCACAAATACCATACAAAAATACACCGCAAAGTCGCTGTTTTAAACCAAAAAACACGGAGTTTTTTTTTCTCATTATGCACTGTGTGCTGCAGGATTTTTTTTTATACTGTGCACACTGACCACAGAGTCCCATTCTTTCATATGAAGGCCTACCAGCTTTCTCTCACTAGATTTGAAGGCGCTAGAATTTAGGCGTTCTAGTACGTCAATAACCCTGGTGCGTAAACCGTACTAGTACGTCGGAAACCCTGAAAGGGTTAAACAAACTCTTAACAAGTTTTCAATTGTTAATGATCCAAGAACACAATCATTATCTAAAGTGGATTATTTCTGAATTGTTCCAGTCAAGGTTAACTTATTTCTCATTAGTTACTGGATAATTAAAACCAGCAAATACACATGATCACTGTACAGGAAGTATAGGGATAGGTTCTTGGAAACTGCGATTAAGCGAAATAATGAATAATGTAACGAATTTTACCATAGGCTAATTGATATAAACAAGAGTTAAGTTCCTATGGCAAGAGAGAGCTAAGAGGGAGGGCAGTAGGGCTGCAGATGCCATGACTATGGAGTATGTCGCTCTGGGGCACTATTTTCTCTATTACTTACATTATATTTTAGGTATCACGTGTTTTTCAGAATTATATATATATATAAAAAAATACATACAAACAGCCATAAGGGTGGAAATTAACATAAGCAAACATGGACAGTTACGCCGATGCATGTCCTCCATCCAGATATTTAACAGTCTTTCAATATTTTCCATTCCTGGCTGGGAATTGATTTCTTTTTCTCATCAATATTATAATGAAACGAGGCTGAATGAAACGATGTTCTGTAAGGCTTATCTTTCAGTGGCCCTTATACACCCAACAACAAAACACACCATCACTCTTGACACTCTTAATTAATGCCATATTTTAATCATTCTAGATTTCGTGTATAGGGCAAGGAGGAATAACATCTTGTAGGAGTGAGGAACAGCCTGTTGTGAGTGTGGAAAAAGTTCATGAGGCAGTGGGTAGAATGAAAGGGAGTAAGGCAGCCGAGATTGATAGGATAAAGATAGAAATGTTAAAAGCAGTTTTGGAGTGGTTGGTGCTATTATTTAATAAATGTATGGAAGAGGGTAAGGTACCTAGGGATTGGCAAAGAGCATGCATAGTTCCTATGTATAAAGGCAAAGGGAATAAAAAGAGTGCAAAAATTATAGGGGAATAAGTTTGTTGAGTATACCTGGTAAAATGTATGGTAGGGTTATTACTGAAAGAATTAAGAGTAAGACAGAGAGTAGGATAGCAGATGAACATGGAGGTTTTAGGAAAGGTAGGGGGTGTGTAGACCAAGTGTTTACAGTGAAACAGGTGAGCAGTATTTAGATAAGGGTAAAGAGGTTTTTATGGCTTTTATGGATTTAGAAAAGGCATACGACAGGGTGGATAGGGGGGTAATGTGGCAGATGTTGCAGGTGTATGGTACAGGAGGTAGGTTACTGAAAGCAGTGAAGAGTTTTTATGAGGATAGTGAGGCTCAGGTTAGAGTATGTAGGAGAGAGGGAGATTATTTCCCAGTAAAAGAAGGCCTTAGACAAGGATGTTATGTCACCATGGTGAATGCAAGGATGTTGGCAAGAGGTGTGGAGTTAAAAGATAAAGAATCAAACACAAAGTGGGAGTTGTCACAGTTGCTCTTTGCTGATGACAGTGCTTTTGGGAGATTCTGAAGAGAAGTTGCAGAGGTTGGTGGGTGAATTTGGTAGAGTATGTAAAAGAAGAAAATTAAAAGTGAATATAGGAAAGAGTAAGGTTATGAGGATAAAAAGATTAGGTGACAAAAGACTGGATATCAGATTGGAGGGAGAGTATGGAAGAGGTGAATGTATTCAGATATCTGGGAGTGAATGTGTCAGCGGATGGGTCTATGAAGACTGAGGTGAATCACAGAATTGATGAGGGGAAAAGGGTGAGTGGTGCACTTAGGAGTCTGTGGAGACAAAGAACTTTGTCCATGGAAGCAAAAAGGGGAATGTATGAGAGTATAGTTGTACCAACACTCTTGTATGGGTGTGAAACATGGGTGATGAATGTTGCAACAAGGAGAAGGCTGGAGGCAGTGGAGATGTCATGTCTGAGGGCAATGTGTGGTGTGAACATAATGCAGAGAATTCGTAGTTCGGAAATTAGGAGAAGGTGTGGGATTACCAAAACTATTATACAGAGGGCTGAGGAGGGGTTGTTGAGGTGGTTCGGACATGTAGAGAGAATGGAACAAAACAGAATGACTTCGAGAGTGTATAAATCTGTAGTGGAGGGAAGGTGGGGTAGGGGTCGGCCTAGGAAGGGTTGGAGGGAGGGGGTAAAGGAGGTTTTGTGTGCGAGGGGCTTGGACTTCCAGCAGGCATGCGTGAACGTGTTTGATAGGAGTGAATGGAGACAAATGGTTTTTAATACTTGACGTGCTGTTGGAGCGTGAGGAAAGTAACATTTATGAAGGGATTCAGGGAAACCGGCAGGCCGGACTTGAGTCCTGGAGATGGGAAGTACAGTGTCTACATTCTGAAGTTTTATAATTGTAGTGTAAAGCCCCCCTACGGCAAGAAGTGATGGAGTGAATGATGATGGAAGTTTTTCTTTTTTGGGCCACCCCGCCTTGGTAGAAATTGGCCAATGTGTTAATATAAAAAAAAAAAATTAAGTTTCACAGAATGCACGCAATGAGGAGTGAATATTTAAAATTACTCAAGATGCGCAAGAAAAAAAAAAAAGGCAAATTTAGAGCACTGGATTGCTGTATACCAGTAACAATCTACAAAAATGCATATACAGTAGGGCCCCGATTTACGGCGTTACACTAATACAGACACTTCAAATTATGACCGAAACACACTATACGGCTCCCCCACCTGACTTTCTAATATGGTCACTGAGGGCCACCCGGTTTGTTTACATTCTCCATGAGCACCACGTCTTTCCATTATGTCTGGAAATTTTCCAAACTTTCAAGTGTTTTAACCCTTTGAGGGTCTGTCTCGAAGTTCTACAGCTTTGAAGCCAGGGTCCAAGGCGTAGTTTTATGCCATGAGCTCAATTCACTCAGATAAGCTGTGAGCAGTAAATTTGGGCCTAGATATGAGAGAATGCATCTATGTGGTAAGTATGCACTATATATAACAAGTCCTGCAGCACGCAGTGCATAATGAGAAAAAAAATTGCAACCGTGTTTTTGGATTAAAATAGCAACTTTGTGGTGTATATAGCCTCTCCTCACTTAGTAACGTACTTGTTACTGACAACTCGGATTTACGACAGGCTCTCTGACAAGTATGCATACCTAAATAGTGTATATAAGAGCTGATTTCCTCTATTCTGTTTATTACAATATACAGTGCACGACTGTTTAAACATGCTAAAAATGTTATAAATGATGCAAAGGTGAAATTAAAGCAATAACAAAGATGGTTGACAAACCCACTTCCATTACAGTATGTTCCTTGTTTAGCAATGAATTCGTTTATTGATGCTGCTTTAGGAACAGAAGTCTGTAGCTAAGTGAGGAGAGGCTGTATGTATTCCGATGTTTTTTAGTCGTATTCGTGGTTTCTTGATCTTATTTGATAGAGTGGAAGATATATTACAGAAATAGAGATGATTTTGACTGGTTTGGTAATAGAGTTGTGGATGAGTGGAACAAACTCCCAAGTACCGTCATAGAAGCCAAGACGTCGTGTAGTTTTAAAAATAGGTAAGATAAATACATGAGTGGGTGTGGGTAGGTGTGAGTTGGACCTGACTAGCTGGTGCTACTGGGTCAGAAGCCGTGCTCCTTCCTTAAGTGGAGGTGATATGACTGGGTGGGCCATTGGTCTAAGCCGGGGGTTGACATGGACCTGCCCCACATGGGCTAGTAGGCCTGCTGTAGTGTTCCTTCTTTCTTATGTTCTCAAATCATGTCAAACGTCCAATACACGTCAACTGGTGGGTCTAATGTGTGTTCACGAATGCACTGATATTATTTATACAATTATTACAATTTTTTTGGTGCAAATAAAAATTCATTATATGAATAAAAAATCAAAATGGAATTCATTTGTATAGCCTGGAAACATAACTAATAAACAGTGGGGCTGTTATTTTAGTGCAAGGAATGCCTACATTGTTTATTCTGAACTCTATATTGCAACTGGAATATTCTGAACTGTGTGTCAAATTAGCTAAATTTTTATTGGGTCGTTGAAATAGCTGACTGGGTGATTGCTTGTGCTCAATCGATAAAATAGAAGTAATACTAGCAAAATAGCTAAGAATTTGGTTGACTGGAATAATGTAATTGGCCTAAAGTGGGAGTCAAAGTGGGCTAAATCGCCAATGCCTAAATATCGCTGATGCAGCAAAATTCATGAGAGTGTAATTTCATCAATTTTCCATCAACTTTTGTACTTGTAGTTTTATTCCCTTCAGATAAAGATTCTCTTCCATTTCATAAGAAACAATAAAAAAATTTAAAATTCTTGGACCCTTGTGGATAAATTTCAGATCAAGGGTATGAACCTGGAAGGGGTTAAAGTTAATCCATATTTTATATGATTTTTTTTGTAACATGTAGGCTGTTTCCCACCTTCACCATCACTCATACATAATCACTGCCAAATTTTCTATACAGTGGACCCTCGTATGGAAGACAGGGAGGATTTATCACTTGGAATGGGAATCCCCCTCATGTTTCTCACTTTCTTTACTGAAGGGTTGGCACTCTCAACTTTCTTTGGCTTCATGGTGGGTTATTTCACAGTTACAACCAATAAACAAGCACCAAAATGAACAGATGAATGGATGAATGTGCAGAGTATTCCTTACTCAATGAGAGACAGACGCAGACTGAGTGTGATACGTGTGAGGAAATGGCATCCCCAACAGGGTGGATGCATCTCAAACACTCGATTTCCGAGCGGATGCTCTAAATCCGGGATGAAATTTCACTGAAAAAAGTGCTCTAAATCCGAATTACTCAATTTCCGGAACACTTGAAAACGGAGGGTCCACTGTACGTACATATGTATATATTTTATATATACTATGATAATTATACTCATGTGTACCTATACCTAAATAAACTTACACTGCGGGCGTGCAAGTACACGTTAAACTCACTAAGAGTGTCTTATTAGTCTTGAAGATGTCATATTAATAATGAAAGTTCAAAGTGAGCATAGATAAGAGTAAGGTGATGAGGGTATCAAATGATCTAGATAAAGAAAAATTGGATATCACACTGGAGAAAGAGTATGGAAGAAGTGAACGTTTTCAGATATTTGGGAGTTGACTTGTCAGCAGATGGGTTTATGAAGGATGAGGTTAACCACAGAATTGAAGGAAAAAAGGCGAGTGGTGCGTTGAGGTATCTGTGGAGACAAAAAAAACGTTATCCGAGACAAAGAAAAGAATGTATGAAAGTATAGTAGTACCAACACTCTTATATGGGTGTGAAGCTTGAGATGCAAATGCTGCAGCGAGGAGGCGGTTGGAGACAGTGGAGATGTACTGTGATGTAAATATTATGCAGAGAATTCAGAGTGTGGAAATTAGGAGGTGTGGAATTATTAAAAGTATTAGTCAGAGGGCTGAAGAGGGGCTGTTGAGGTGGTTTGGCCATTTGGAGAGAATGACTTGGAGAGTGTATAAATCTGTAGGGGAAGGAATGAGGGGTAAGGGTAGTCCTTGAAATGGTTGGAAGGAGGGGGTAAAGGTGGTTTTGTAGGCGAGGGGCTTGGACTTCCAGCAAGCAATGTGAGCGTGTTAGATAGGAGTAAGTGGAGACTAATGGTTTTTGGGACTTGAAGTGTGAGCAGGGTAATGTTTAGTGAAGGAATTCAGGGAAACCAGTTATTACAGATTTAGCTGGACTAGAGTCCTGGAAATGGGAAGTACAATGCCTGCACTTTAAAGGAGGGGTCTGGGATATTGACAGTTTGGTGGGACTTTTAAACTGTCATATCTGAGTGTCTCTGCAAAGACAATGATTATGTATGAGTGAACTGAAAGTGTTGAATGATGATGAAAGTATTTTCTTTTTGGGGATTTTCTTTCTTTTTGGGTCACCCTGCCTCAGTGGGAGACGCCAGACTAGTTGAAAAAAAAAATAATAATAATCACTCTGAGGTGCATTAATTGTCATATATCACGCCAATGTAGACATTTTGATTAATCCATCTATGATATTTTTCAAAATTATATACACACTACGTAACAAACACGATACAGTGGAGCCTCAGTTTTAGTTTGCCCTGGTTTTTGTCGAATTCGGTTTTCGACAATTTTTCATCAAGTTTTTGTCCCAGTTTCATTCACCTTGGTTTTCGGCGAGTTGACAGTGGTCCACAGTACCGAACATGTCCGCCCACGCCCACATGTTCTTAGTTAGTCTGGCTTTGTTCCTTGTCAGTAGAGTTTGGTAGTGATGGTGGTAGAGATAACCTTTCCTCCCTCTCCCCTCCTCACCATCTTCCATACATCAACAAGTCTTCAATAAAGATAAAACTGATTTAAATGTTCATTTATCCATTAAAGTTAGTGCTTTATATTTATTTAACATTGTTTTCTGTATGTAAAACTATAGTTATTCTCTTTAAAATGTATTTTTTTGTTAACACTGGGGGCCCCGGTGGCATGGCGGGGGCCTCGGTGGTCTGGTGGCTAAAGCTCACACTTCACACATGGAGGGCCCGGGTTCGATTCCCGGCGGGTGGAAACATTTCAATGCGTTTCCATACACCTTTTGTCGTGTTCACCTGGCAGCAAATAGGTACCTGGGTGTTAGTCGATTGGTGTGGGTAGCATCCTGGGGGACAAAATTGAGGACCTCAATGGATATAAGTTAGACAGTCCTCAATGACGCAATGACTTTCTTGGGTTATCCTGGGTGGCTAACCCTCCGGGGTTAAAAATCCGAAGAAAATCTTAACTTATTAACTGGATTTACATTATTTCTTATGGAAAATATGCAACAGTTTTCTTCGAATTTGGTTTTTGAGAGACTTTCTGCAACGAATTAATGATGAAAACCGAGGTTCCACTGTACACCCAGAGTAGAATAAATTAATATAAATATGAGATGTTTTTCCAGTTGTCTTGTTGAAGTGTTGGAAAGAATAACATTTTCTCTAGTTCAACACCAAAGAAAATATGTAGACAATAGTATTACTGGGGGTAACTGTAGAAAATTATTCCTATCGAATGCCTTCACTCAGAGCATTATTCCTTCTAAAAATGGTGTGTTACATGAGAATGGGAGTGTTTGTATTACGGTATAAGATTCACAGACATGGAAATAAATGTATCAACCAAAATCAGATGCATTCATCTGTTTACATACTCTGCAGCTTTGTCCTCTCTCATTTACTCATTCTCTCTCTTGTATATTCGTTTTTATATAGTTTACTCACCTCACCCCACATTAAGACTACAAATATTTTAAAGTAAGTAATGAGTGTACTGCATATGTATTTTATCTCACTAGGGTGGGTTGGCCAGGGCAGCTACCATACCTGACATCTTATAATAAATACTATTTACCTCTCATTCTCCATTAAGACTACAAATATTCTGAGGTAACTAATGAGTGTACTGTGTGTATTTTACTTTTTATTGCTTTTTAATTCCAAGTTTTATTGCTAACTTAATGTATGTTAGTGTAAACTTGTTATCTGGGATTTGTATGCATTTATAGGTGGAAAGAATGGTGTTCTGCTTTCCGGCGATATCTGGTTTCCGGCGGTAGTCTGGCACCTAACCTGCCGTATAAGTGGGGCCCTACTGTACTGTATATATGTCTCCAGGTCAATGCACACATGATAAAATTGAGGACACTAATATTTCAAATTGCCAACACTCTTGAAACTGAAACAACTTACCTTCACATTGATCTCGTGGCAAGACCTTCCATCTTGTGTTGATTACTTGTTCAAGGATCTGAAGTGCATAGTACTTAGTCTGTTGGTTTTGTGAATATTCCAGAATGGCATCTACACGAGTCCAAGCATCAGGATGCTCTTTTAAAGTTGTCAGCACTTCTTGTGCTATCCGTTGCTGTAATAAGAAGAAATACAATTAATACTTCAGTCACACACATTCAAGGGTAATAACTGATCACACATTTAAATATTTACCCTAAAATTCAATTCAACTGTTTTGGAATTTACAAATGTGTTTAAGGAATAGAAACAATTGAGCAATACCTGTTCACCAATCCCATTATACATGAAACCAATGACATTGTCCAAAAGAGGTATGTCCAGCTTCTGATTGAAATCTAGAAGCTTTGAAGCTTCAACTGTCAAACTCATCTTCTCAATCTGCAGAAAAGAAAAGCCAAAATTAACACACATTTAGTAAATATGTAGTATTTTAAATTATCAACTCGGATACTTCCCTGTTAAGTCTGAGGCTAACTTTTAGTAGCTAGATGAGGTACAAATTGCTCTCAACATGTCACCTAAGGAATAAAGTTTGCTTTTACTTCACAAACTTGCTTTACCAGGTGATTTTTGAAGTCAGTTTTCACTCCTTAAAATAAAATGAATATTCACCAGTCACTTCACTTCCCCATTTTCATTGTTTTTAATGTATGGAACAAGTAACGTGACTATTTAATTAATTAAAGCAAATTTTGACAAACACTTTCAAATCTCCATTCCTTTCTACTCTACAATATGGGGAGCTATAATATTAACCAGATCATGGATTCAGCACAACTCAGTATTATAATTAGACAATTAACAACATCCATTTTCAAGTTTTCAATGTCTAAGTTATTATAAAAACTAAAGTAATTTACACAAGTCTGTTTAATGATGAACACTAATTCTTGTGAGTGAAGTAGAGTATTACACTAACATAGCCAACAACAGCAGTTACACACACATTGGCAACTCTTGATGCACAAGTGTGAAGTACACACTACCCAATGTTACCAACACTCCTTGCATTGAAAATATATAAAATAATAAGTGTTAAATATTTTACTTACAATAAATTACTAACAACTTACAATAGCAAAATACAGAACTAAATAATCTGAACAACTTTGACAAAGTGATTATATATAGTTTCTGGATTCAATGTAGAATTGTCCATCAGAATTGAAGAAGGAAGGAGTGAAGAGTGTGGAGATTAAAAGAGAAGAGAGAGAAAACAAGGAAAAAATATAAAGTAGAAGGGAGAAAATAATAGAGGGAGGGGCCGAAGGGAAAGAGGAGGGGTGAAATGAGCAGGGAAGGGAAGGAGAGACAGGGGAAAGAGGAAGAGGAGAGAGAGCAGAAGGGTAAAGGGAAGAGGAGAGAGAGGGGGTGAAAGAGGGGGAGAGAAGAGAGGGAGAAGGGAGAGAAAGGGGAGAGGGAGAGAGGAGGGGGGAGAGGAGAGAGGAGGGGGGAGAGGAGAGAGGAGGGGGGCGAGGAGAGAGAGGGGAGAGGAGAGGGGGGAGAGGAGAGAGGGGGGAGAGGAGAGAGGGGGAGAGGAGAGAGGGGGGAGAGGAGAGAGG
Organism: Cherax quadricarinatus; assembly: GCF_038502225.1. NCBI lineage: Eukaryota > Metazoa > Arthropoda > Malacostraca > Decapoda > Parastacidae > Cherax > Cherax quadricarinatus. The sequence continues at coordinate 1,304,505 of NC_091324.1, read as the reverse complement.
AGGGAGAAGAGAGAGGGGAGAGGAGAGAGGAGAGGGGGAGAGAAGAGAGAGGGGAGAGGAGAGAGAGGGGAGAGGAGAGAGAGGGGAGAGGAGAGAGAGGGGAGAGGAGAGAGAGGGGAGAGGAGAGAGGAGAGAGGGGGGAGAGGAGAGAGGGGGGAGAGGAGAGAGGGGGGAGAGGAGAGAGGGGGGAGAGGAGAGAGGGGGAGAGGAGAGAGGGGGGAGAGGAGAGAGGGGGGGGGAGAAGAGAGAGGGGGGAGAAGAGAGAGGGGGGAGAGGAGAGAGGGGGGAGAGGAGAGAGGGGGGAGAGGGGGGAGAGGAGAGGGGGGAGAGGAGAGAGGGGGGAGAGGAGAGAGGGGGGAGAGGAGAGAGGGGGAGAGAGGGGGGAGAGGAGAGAGGGAGGAGAGGAGAGAGGGGGGAGAGGAGAGAGGGGGAGAGGAGAGAGGGGGGAGAGGAGAGAGGATAACAGGGAAAGAAGGGAGGAGAGAGGGAGGGATAAGGGAAGATAACGACACTGAAGGCAAGATCCTCTGAATTTCAAATTCAAATTTATTTCTTTGCAAGTAGTACATTGAGATTATTTACAATAATAGGCTGCAATGCAAAGAGCCTCTATTATGCCTAGGCATTATGGGCCGACTTAATTTATTGGCTTACTGACTACTTAACACTAAAGAAATTTATCATAGTTGTACAGTAGTTCTATTAATTATAAGTGAATCTAATTCACTTCACATTAGTTTTTCACTCTATTGTGTGGTTAGAATTTGTCTTATATCCCATTCTAGCTTTTAATTCCTCAAGCTTTCCATAATGGAGTACAGTGGACCCTTACTTTTCGTAAGCATCAGAAGTCGTAATTTTTGAAAATCTTAATTTTTTTTTTGTCAAAATATTGACTCACGAATCGTTGTTTGACTCGCAAAAAAGTCGTTCGTCCCAGACGCGGACGAGCAGCCCCGATGCAGCCACAATGTCCCATTGTTTATCAGCAAGTGAGCACGATCCCCCGAATTCATATGATACATTTTGTAATATTCCATTCATTTTAGTGCTTGGAACTGCTGAATAAGCCACCATGGGCCCAAAAAAGCTAGTGCCAGCCCTTTGGTAAAGAAGGTGACAAACACGATAGAATTAAAGAAAAAGATTGTAGAAAAATACGAGTGGTGGTGGTAGTGATAGTGGTAGAGGGTGGTGGTGGTGGCGGCAGAGGGTGGTGGTGGTGGCACAGGGTGGTGGTGGCAGAGGGTGGTAGTGGTTGTGATGGTGGTAGTGGGTGATAGTGATAGTGGTAGAAGGTGGTAGTGATGGTGGTAGAAGGTGGTAGAAGGTGGTAGTGATGGTGGTAGAAGGTGGTAGTGATGGTGGTAGAAGGTTTTAGTTATGGTGATAGAGGGTGGTAGTGATGGAGATCTGTGCAATGTGGAGTAGGATGGAAAGATTTGTGGCATTAAAAAACAAAGGGAAGTGACCCCAGATAAGGACTTGGTACCCAGAGTCCTAATGGAGGGGGATTCCCCTTCCAGAGAATAACCTCTCTTCCCTCTCCCCTCCTCCCTGTCTTCCATCCACCAATAAAGGTAAGTGTCATGATGAATGTTCATTCTTTTGTAAATCTATCTCTAAGGTAAAAAAAAAATTTTTTTTTTTTGTTAATACTTCTGGTTGTATGTGGCAACCTGACCAGGCTCTTGTTTACTATTGTTCTTTGTGTTATCTTGGATAGATGGTTAAAGATTCATCTGCCCACTTTTCCAGTTTTCCCCATAGTAAACATTTTGTGTGCTATTACACCATGATCACACTTGTCGAAGACTTTTACAAAGTCTTTGTGTACATCTGCATTCTGCTTGTTCTCTAGTGCATCTAAGACCATGTCACACTGGTCCAGAAGTTAAGAGGAAGGAGTAATCTGCTCTGAACCCATGATGTCCTGGATTGTGCAATTGTTGGGATTCCAGGTGGGTTGGATATCATGCTTCTTAGAACCCTTTCAAAGATTTGTATGATGCGAGACATTAGAGCTATCGGTCAAATAAATAAATACATATTTACTTATTTTGTGCCGAATAGGTAAAATTAGTCAATTAGCAAGAACTCATTTAAAATTAAGTCTTTTCTAAAATTTTCTCTTGTACATTTAGATATGTATTTTTCATTTATGTTAACATAAAAATTAATAATTTTGTACCAAAAAACTTAGAAAATTTACCTAATCTTGTTGTAACAAGTGCAATTTAATTTAGCCTAATCCAACTAAACATATTTTAGATAAGTTTACAATAATTTAATAATAAACATACAATGAAATATATTTTTTCATTGGGTTCAGAATGATTTTTGTGAAATTATTTGCATACACAAATTTTCGTTTGTCTCATTCAGCAAGAAGGGCGTTGCTATTTAAGCCAAAATCGCAAGTTATACCTATTCGGCACGACATATATATTACACAGTAGACACAAATATGAATGCTCATTAGCACGCCATTAGCAGGCTAAGCAGACTACAGAATTTGCCCGAGTGTTGAGAAGTGCCAGGACAACATTTTTTGGGGAAGATGGTGCCCCTTGCCATACTGACAAAGGCCAAGAATTATCTAAATTTTTCATAATTTAAAGACAGGCCTGGAAACTCTCTGGACTTAAATCCGATATAGAACATTTAGCTCGTTAAGCCATGCTTTGTGGCATGGTTGTGTCCTCTAACCCCAAAATCTCAGGGGGCCATTAAACAGGTGTCAGAGGGTACTGACATTTTTCATCCACCAAAAGTTAACCTATCAGAGCCTAGGAGACTTATCCCTTCATGAACTCAGCTCACTTAGATTTGCTGAGCAACAAATTCTGGCCTGGATATGAGAGAATGGGTCTGTGCAGCATGTGTACAGAGTATGAAGAAAAAAAAATCCTGCCCCACAGAGCATGATGGGAAAAGCAAAACTGACCCATGTGTTTGGTTTAAAATACACAGTAACCAACCTATTTTCTAGGATGGTTTTACTGGATGTTTCTTGGTATCATTTGACAAAATGGAAGACATACTGGTGAAATAAAGATGATTTTGGTTTCTTTCAGGATCAGAAGTAGCTTAAAGTAGCAGAAACATTTAATGTTTGTCAAATTGCCTGAGGAAGGGAAAGGCCCTCTTACACCCCCCAGTCTGTTTTATGGGATTTTAATAGGACTGATTCAATTATTGGGATGCTGTACACCATGTCGGATCATTCCTGGTTATATTTTATCTGGGAAATAGAGTAAATGCTTATTTTTTTTAAGATTATGAAATCAAAATGGAAGGCAAGTGTAATACACAAGAGGCCGGGGAATGTGATTAATGAACAGAAGAAATGCTTTAGTGCACTATTTTTAAATTGGTAATTTTAATTTTGGCTGAATGAACCAATGAAATTGACTTAAAACTGCACCCACACTACAAACTTTGCACCTGCACAATTCCTTAATTTTCCATAAAATATCACACTTATGGTGTCACCCTCAGAAAAAAATTCTCTACTATTTCAGATATTTTTTTTAAGCGGACACTGGGAACAATATTAACCCTTAAACTATCCAAACGTAGCTCTACGTTCATGTGAAGTGCCCCGAATGT